>NC_138371.1:25710092-25734942 GCF_054177405.1 Leptonychotes weddellii
AAAGGATAACGCTGATTAAGGCAATGCTTTTCTGGGTTTTTGCCTTAAGCATTTTAGTGGAATAGTGGCATCATTTATAAGATGGAAAAAGCCAGCTGAAGGATGAACAGATTTAGAGGAGGAATTAGAAGTTCTGTTTTGCAATCTGAGTGGAAATGACAAATAGGAGTTTGTAGCACAGAGCTAAAATTGTATAAACGTTTTAGAATGGTTTCTTTGCTGTGTCTTGGACAGCTTCTTGAGGGCAGGGACTTCTTAGTGCCCAGAAGCGTGTCTTCAAGTATTTGTGAAATAAGCAAGTGACAACAAAGGTATGGATAAAGAGAAAATAGGTACTCTATGCTTTTATTGGAGCAACATGAACCTGAACAACATGGGTTACAAGGAGAGTGACCATAGGTCCTGATTTGCTCAGCACAATCCTGGTTTACCCCTTTTGTCCCTATTAATTAGTATCACCCTTTCACTCTCAAAAATGTCTGTTTGCAGAATAACTTATATGGTCATGCTCTGTAGAAAAATAATAAAATTCATGTAATTCCTTCAATACTATAGCAGGTATAACAAGCTTCATAAACATGTCATGGTAATTTTTTAAAAAGTACTTTGGAAAAAATGCAACTGCTTATTTTCAGAAATTGAATCAACAGGAGAGAATCTTTTATTATGCTTTAAGCAAAGAGCAGATCAACCACACCCCTTCCCATTTCCTTCCATTTTATATGATCACAAAACTTTAGAATTACAAGGGGACCTGAGAAGTTATCTATTCTTATTGTTCTTCCAGTGCAAACATGCATTTTATGACACTGGAGACAGCTGGTCCTACGTCTCCCATTGGTTTTCTCAATAGGGAGGTAACAACTCCAAATCTTCAAATAGGTACTGTTCAATCTTACTGAACAAAGAAATCTTGTGCTAAAAATGAGGAATACAGTAAAATTAAATAACTGAAAATATGTTCTTGTTGCTCAAACTAGTTTTCTGTTGCTGTGCCAACAAGCTTGTGAAATATTCTAACATAAATTTTGCTCATTTAACAAAAGTAATAAAACTAAGTTCAAGAAAATACAACTTAACACTAGTAGTAAAAGAGAAAACATAGAGATCCCATCCCCAAAAAAAGAGACTTACAGAGTTTTTAAAAGCATGTTTATGTGACTGCACATAAATGTGTGTAAAAAGGGCATTATGACAGTTGATACCACAAAGATTACAGTAAGAAAAAAGCACTTTATGACAATATTTCACAAATTCACAAGGATCACTTTAATATACAAAGCAATTGCTACCATTCTGAACACAAAGCAGCTAATATGTACATAGTGTTAATAAAATGCATTATAACCCAGTACATTTTCTCTCTTTACACAGATAGAGCACAAAAAGATTTAGGTAAAAAAATTAAAACAGGGATGTTTCTAGAATGTAGGGAATTTTTTTAGAAATGTATTTCCCTCATTATAGTTATTTATTTAGTATTCAACTCCAATAGCAACATCAGAGTTAAAAATCAATACCCTGTTTTGTGCTGATAGTTTTGGGGGGAGGTATTCTTTACCCCAATCCTCAAGGAAAAACTGAAACAAAAACCAAAAACATCTTTCTCTCTAGAAACTTCCCTGATTATTTTGTTTCTAAAAAGTTTCAAGTGATACATCTAGGTTAGAAATAATTCCTTTTGTGGGTGGGGATGACAACTGACATGTGGACAAATCAGTTGGGGACAACTCTACATGGAAAACTGCTAACTAGCACTCTTCTTTGCCACCCCTAATAAATCCATACTCACAGAACAATGTTGACAAATTATTTCCCACTTTTAATATAAATAATTTTATTACATACACAAATTGGAGTGGCACCTGGATAAAAATACGTCTATAAAGCATTTACCAATTCAATTTTAAAAACATAAGAAAATAAAACCTCCCCAACACAATGATAGATCATTTCACTTGGCCAACTAACATAAGATTATTATCTGCAGGGATTTTCTTCCTTCCCTACCAATTTTTAAACTATCTCAGATTTACACTCACATTTCTGAGATGCTCCTCAGACAGAAGCTTGGACATGCCATACTTCTGTAGGCAAGTATCATATAATGCCTATATAAAGTAGGTAAAATCTGAATTTCCTACTGTTTGACCCTTTTCAAAGACATTTCCCACAGATTGTTCATTTTTCTTTTACTTGCTGGTGAGAATTAAAAATGTATCATGTTATGCCCAGCTAGGACCTGCACCCACAGTACCAGAATGCAGACAGGTCAATTATCTTCTCTCTGTGCTAAACAACTCTGCCTGTTTATAATATCATCTTGCTTCACAGG
The DNA here is from genome assembly GCF_054177405.1 of Leptonychotes weddellii. Lineage (NCBI taxonomy): Eukaryota > Metazoa > Chordata > Mammalia > Carnivora > Phocidae > Leptonychotes > Leptonychotes weddellii. The sequence continues at coordinate 25,712,428 of NC_138371.1, forward strand.
CTTTGTTCTATTTTTTTTTTCTATTTTTATTTTTTTAAAAAATAAATTTCAAGCTAAAACACCTGAAATATAATCCCTCCATTCAAACGTTATCTGGTCCCTCTTAAAGTTTGTCTGCCCCCTGAGGACACATACAAAGGCTTAAGCTACATTCACTAATCAGTAAGAACTTATCAGAAGCATATGAGACAGATGGAACTTCAGCACCCTGTTTGATTTATTTGAAATTCTTCCATACTGACTCAGCTTCATGATATGTTCAACCCCTCAGGGATTAGTGCCTCTCCTAGCCATCAATTCGAGAAAGTCAAGGAAACCAGTTCCCAAGTACATACAGTGACTGTGCAGTCAACTTAAAAAAGTCAACATATCAACATTAAAAGTATTCAAGATGTATGCAAACCATCCAACAAAAGTTCTAGTTGTGCTTTGTACAATTGAGTGAGCAAACGTATCCCCCAACTCTTCACCTACAGTCTTGCTAAAGCACACGGCACTTTCTCCCTTCTCACCTGACATCAGTCAAATTTAGGCAGCATTTCTTTGATGTTAAGAAAGCCAATTTAAAGTGAAAAAAACCTTAGTCAAATGATTACATGTGGTCTCCATCATGACAATAATTACTCTGAAAAATATTTTACTGTTCTGGACAAATTCACGGATATCTTGATATCCTACAGACAACATCAATGTTGGAAATAAATATCTATTCACTCGAGTTGCTTTTCCTTCTGTCTTTATCCATGATGAAAAAGAGTTAACATTGGGTCCAAACTCATCTTTTAATTAACTGGGCTAGTCAAATCTAATTTCCTGTTATTTTTCTTTTACAGCTATTTATAAGACTAGCCTTTAGGTGCTAAAATATTTTAATGAAAAGTTTCCATTTAAAAAGTCACATGATTTGAAGAGAGGAGAAAGACATAAAAAGTCAGTTGACAATTAATTGATGAGGGAACTTCTCAAGTTGCTAATACCCAACTGGGTCATTTTTAAAAGTGCAAGTTACACCAAACATTTACAAAGAATACAATGTAAATATAATCCAAATAAATATACAACTTTTGTATTAGGTCAATGGGAAACAATATACCGAAAGTTTTCAGAGCCACAAAGGCAACAAAATAAAGCCTCTTGGTATAACTGAAAAGGTGTGTAACTATTGTTCTTATAACCCACTTTAATTCAAAATCTTAACTTTACCATATTAGCCTTATTTAATCCTGCAAAATGAAGCAGCCTTTTTGATCTTCAAATTAAAGAGACCAATTTATGCTAGTAGCTGACTGTAGCTGATCATAAAATTAAAAACATTTAAAAAATGTCAAGAAGAAATCTAGATTGAAGTCACTTCAAGTAAGTAAAAGCATCCTGGTTTAAACAAACTTGTTGTTTCTTCCTAAGCCTTTGTATGATTCCACATGTCACCCCACGTGGTCAAAATGATAGTAGGGATGAGGCCTGAGAGACCGAGAGAAACTTCAGCCAGATGACCTCTGATCACACAGCCTGCCTGACTGGTGTGCACTTTCAGACACTAGCGCTGCTGCTGACCTACCATCCAAAACACATTTTCTGACAAAATCCCTGCTCAAATGAAAACACCATAATTCCTCCCCCAGGATGAGTTTTGAAAAATCAGTGGTACCTTTTAGAAGCTATCTTCAAAACGTTCTTACCACTGTTATAGCTGCCAGAGACAAAGCATAAAAACCAAATACTTCAGGGGTGGGGGAGTTTTCAAGTGACTAGTAACATATGTAAAAGTATCAAGCCAAAGAAAACTAACAATAAAAAAAAAATACTTGGAAGAAAATGAGAAGACAAAAATCAATGAGTGCTGGAGTAATGCAGTCCAAGAAACTACTAAAAGGGATGCAATAGAACACACAAAAATGTAAAATTTCATCTGACCTCAATATACTATAATACTCAGCATTCCTGACTTAAGAGCTCTCAGAGCTTCAGATTATATACTGTATGTATTTATATATATGTACACATATATTATACAAATGCCATTCCCCCCCCCATAATATCTAAATGAACAGAGCACCTATGACAATATGATGGTTGCCAATATGGTACTTGAGTTTGAAAAGAATGAAATTAAAATTATATCTGATATCAATTTTTTAATAATGTGAACACATTGGATCTAGCCCTTTCTAAACCACTTTTCAGTTAAGCACTATCAAAGCTTGAAAACTCATAAGAGTAATATATCAAAAATAAACCCCTCCCACTTCATTTTTATTAGAGTTCATCTGTCCTATAGATAAAAGTGCCACATGGCCCTATATTTGCAAAGTAAGCGATACCAAACTTGCTATTTTCTAGGCAAATCAGTAGCATATGTACAGATTCCTATGATGACGTTTTCATTCCCTTTTGGCCAATATGAAGAGAAAAAACATTTATTACTGGTAATGTGGCCATATATTATAGTTCTTGGCTACAAGATTTTTTTTTAATTATGTCATTTTCTTAATAAAGATTCTCAAAGTTGCATGCTTTTTTAAAAACAAACACCCTTTTTCCAATTCTTGTAAAAAAAAAAATAGTCCGCACAAAAGATGCTTAATTTCTATCTGTATAAACTGAAATACCTTCAAGTCTCTTAAAGGGTCTAAAACAGATTTAGCAACAGAATATATTTCTTACCTCACCATGAAGTAACTGACTTCAAACCAGTGCAATCTTCCTCAAGGTACAAAGGACCTGGTATTTATAAAAACTTATAAATTCAACCAGCTCATACAGATGTGACTGCCTTGATTTATCGGGGACTAAGAGGACCATCAACTTTCCTAATTAAACAGAATGCCTCAACTTTTGGAAAACGGTTTACTTTAGAGAATACAACTTGCTAAATACTAGGCAATTTTCATTTATAAAGTTTATGACATTCAAAACATTTTGACTCATTAAGAATTCTAATTTGTGAACAGACTTGTGATTTTGCTTAGTTTCTGTTGAAGTTTGGAAAATGACATATCTAAGCTGGTATACAAATAATTTTTATGCTACAACTTTCCCCATTAGCTCAGCAGGATAAACATCAAACTTTACAGCCGTTTGAAAGCCTTCTTGAGAATCTGGTGAATTGTCCAAATATAAGACTACAATCACTCAATTCTTAGAATGATGCTCCTTCATAAACTCTGTTCACCCTTGAAAAAAGACAATGGTTTGTTACAAACAAAAATATACCATATACAAATATTAATTAAAAATCTTACTTTTCAAAATGGACCCAATAACACCCATGACTGCATATTTTGTTAACATATTAACAAACAATGTTTAAAAGTAACCCATGACTAAATATAAAACATTAATTTTCTATACTCTTCTTTTAAAAGGAATAACCTTCTCAAATGAGAAATTGTATCTAAGATTATGTCAGTCTCCAATTTTTAAAATCCACCTTAATCCTATTTTTCTTTTAAAGGGTAACTTTTAGATTTATCAAGCCTAGTGAATAAGATGAGTAATTAATAATTAGGAGTACTACTGGAAACAATGTATGATACGTATAAATACAGACTATTATAGTCAGGGATTCAAACAGGTAGCTCCTTTGCAGAATGACAAAGGCTATACAGTATATTGGAAAGCTAAAGCACAACTATCCTTTTTAGGAGAAAACAAACCAAAGAAATGTTTTGCAAGAAGGACAATCCAAATATTGTAGTACAGCAGTCATTCAAATATGTCTGAAGAAAATAGCCTTCCTTGTGTACATCTAATACTGTACTTTTTATAACTATATCCTTACAACTTCTTTCATTAAAAAATTCACCAGAGATACTCTTAAAGTATGTTAATATGGAAAAGATTTCAAATCAGTATTTTTCTACAACACATTACATTTTATAAACAAATATATCATTTTGTTTTATTTAACATCTTGAAGGCTTTCCTGTTGGTGGTATAATGTAAGTGCAAATGTGAACAGTTTAATTAAAAATATCTTTTTAAGTAAATGAGTGACATAAATATTTTCTGAAGGCGATGACAAAAACATTTATTTAAAAACCTTGTTATATAACTCAAGGGGCTGGTTTACTAATGAGCATCTTTTTACTAAGAATTTAGTACTAACTAAAACAAGCTTTGTACTTTTATTTACTTCAATTTAATTTAAAATTAAAATACCATGCTTTTTCATTCAGTTGGTTACTTCTTTTAATGTATTCAAAAATGTTGAACACATACAGAACAGAATTAAGAAGCAACAACTGCCCTACGGAAGAGCTATAGTTAACACAGAATGTTTTTAAGAACCAAGGACAAGTCTTCAGTATTGAAGAAGAGAATGTACATAGAAAGCACTCCGAATTCATTCTTAATTTCTTCAACACCATACTAAAATTCTTTTTTAGAGGGTATGTTCCTTAACAATTTTACATAATTCACAATGAAAATGTGAAAACATGTCAATTTGGCAATCAACACTTCTTCATTGCACCTTACTTACTTTATGCATGCGGCCCACACATTACTTCAGCTCAAGAGGCTGGGGTAATTCTGTCCCTAAGGCAATCAAGGAGCTCAGCACAAACCTTGAAATCATTTTAAAAAAATTTTCTTTTCCTCATTTCCCCCATCAATTTACAAGTAAACAAATGATTACTTCTTGAAGAGGGAGGGGGATGAAAAGCAGAAGTCTCTTCATGATTCCTGGTGCTGAAAATTTCTTGAGGGGAGAAGTGGAGGCAGGTGTTGGAACATTCACAGTTTAATGCAAAAGCACAAATGAATGAAATTCTGTAGTTGCTTTCAGGCAGTTTTGCGCATAGAAAAAAAGAAATGTTTAGAAAATAAAATGTTTATTTTGTCTTTCTTGTGGCCAAGCCAGTCCTTTTCCACCGTAACAGGTGAAATTTAAATCCCAAATTAATCTGATTTGTGGCAGTAAAGGTCCTTAAGTGCTTTTAGCTCCTCAATGAGTGTCTTATTTTGGTTTTCAAGCACTGCCACTCTGTTTTCTAAACATTTCACATATTCTTTCTTCTTTCTACGACACTCTCGTGCTGCTTCCCTATGAGCAAAAAGGACAGGAAAAATTATGCAACATTTATTTCTATATCATTTATTTTGGGCTAGAGTACTTCTAAATATTTAGCTCAAAGCAACAAATATTTTAATATATTATAGATTAGGCATTTGAAAAAACTTGGAGACGGACTCATATAAAATTTTAATATACAATTTTGATTAAAAAAAAAAACACAAACCCAAATGTGAAAACCCCACAAACAATGAAAAGAGCTGAATCACTTAAAATTTAAAATTATCGGGGTGCCTGGGTGGCTCAGTCGTTAAGCATCTGCCTTCAGCTCAGGTCACGGTCCCAGGGTCCTGGGACTGAGCCCCGCACCGGGCTCCCTGCTCCACGGGAAGCCTGCTTCGCCCTCTCCCACTTCCCCTGCTTGTGTTCCTCTCTCGCTGTGTGTCTGTCTCTGTCAAATAAATAAAATCTTAAAAAAAAATTTTTTAAATTATATCACTGTTTATTGATATATTCTGTATCACACCTATAAAACTTGAAATTCTATCAATAACTAGGAAAATACTAAGGCTAAATGTCAGAGTGAAAAACATCCTAAATTAAATAGAAAAATCTCATCAATTCATCATTTCAGGGCATTAAAAAAAAGTCTAACATGAGTCTCTTCCACAAATGATGTTGAGAAAACTGTATATCCACATGCAAGAGAATGAAGTTGGATCCTTACCTTATACCATATACAAAAACTACTTGAAAATGGATTAAAGAGCTAAATGTAAGACCTAAAACTATAAAACTTCAGAGGAAAACAGGGGAAAAGCTTCAAGACATTGGATTGGCAGTGGTTTCTTGCTGTGCCACCAACAGCAGACAACAAAAGCAAAAATAAACAAATGGGGCCCCATCAAACTTAAAAACTTCTGTTCATGAAAGGGGACACAATCAACAGAGTGAAAAGGGAACCCATGAAATGGTAGAAAATATCTGCAAATCATATATCTAATAGGACTTAATATCTAGGACATACAAAGAACTTTTACAACTTAACAAAATAACTCGATTAAAGAATGGGCAAAGGACCTAAATAGACATTTCTCCAAAGAAGATATATAAATGGCTAACAAGCATATAAAAAGATGCTCAACACCAATCTAATTATTAGAGAAATGCAAATCAAAGCCACGATGAGATACCACTTCACACCCTTTAGGATGGCTACTATATTTACCCAAGACAAAATGAAAAACAAAACAACCCCCCCGCCAAAACCCAGACAGAAAATACTAAGTTTTGACCAGGATGTGAAGAAATGTGAACCATGTGCACTGTTCACAGGCCGTAAAATGGCCCCGCCACCACAGAAAACACTATATTCCTTAAAAAATTAAAAATAGAGTTACCCTATAATCCAGCAATCCAACTTTTAGATATATATCCAAAGAACAAAGAACAGGATATTGAAGAGATATGTGCATACCTATGTTCATAACAGCATTATCCACAATAGCCAACATGTAGAAGCAACCCAAGTATTCGTCAACACATGGATACATTTTTAAAACGTGTTATATACATACAAGGAATATTATTCAGCCTTAAAAAAAAAGAAGGAAATCCCATCACATGCTACAACACAGATGAACCCTGAGGACATAATGCTAATAAGCAAAATGAGCCAGCTACAAAAGACAACTGTATGATTCCACTTACATGAAGTATCCAAAGTAGTCAAATTCATAAGAAAGAAAGTAGATGGTGATTGCTAAGGACTTGCAGAAGGGGAAAATGAGTGAATTTGTTTTTAATAGAGTTTCAGTTTTTCAAGGTAAAAAAGTTCCAGTTTTGCAAGGAAAAGTTCTGGAGATCTGTAGCACAACAATGTGGATATACTTAACACTACTGAACTGTATACTTAAAAATGGTTAAGATGGTAAATTTTTTTTTACCACAATTAAAAACTTAAACTATTTTAAAAAAAATCTAGCAGATTAAGAATAAAAAATATTTTGGGGTGCCTGGGTGGCTCAGTTGTTAAGCGTCTGCCTTTGGCTCAGGTCATGATCCCAGGGTCCTGGGATCGAGCCCCATATTGGGCTCCCCGCTCCGTGGGAAGCCTGCTTCTCCCTCTCCCACTCCCCCTGCTTGTGTTCCCTCTCTCGCTGTGTCTCTCTCTGTCAAATAAATAAATAAAAATCTTAAAAAAAAAAAAAAAGAATAAAAAATATTTTTTAGTGAGCTACAAAGTCTAAACTGGTAAACTTTTTTAGCTCTGTATGAATAAGGACCATATATTATACCCTAAGTCACTAGCTGAGGGACTGGCACAAAGTAGGTCCTTATTCCTGAGTGAACATTAAGAGGTGAAAGCAAAAGGTTCTAAATCTTTAAAAAATGGAAAAAAGCAGCAACTTACAATCACTCATTTACAAGAGTGCAGTACAGTACGGCACTTAAGAGTACTAGTTACTTCAGTGTCAGGTTCTTAGGTTTAAATGGTTACCTCTTACCAATTATATGACTGGAGGCAAATCACTTAACCTTAGTTTCCTGACTGTAAAACAGAGAAAATATTATCTACCTCAAAAGTTTTATGAAGATTAAAGGAATTAATATATAAGAAGTACATGAAATAGTGGCTGGCATTTTGTAAATGCTATGTATGTATTCGCTATAATTATTTCTACATAACTCTAATGCCTTCATTAATGTCTTCATCCCCATACAGCCTAGAGTCAGAAAAAAGAAGCAAGCTGACTTTTGGAATAAAAAAAAAAGCTGCACCTAATGTTGTATTATCCATGACAGATATGGACAATATATAATCCACTGCATCACTGTACCACTGGTGAAAATTTTTTTTGGAAGGAATTAGAAATGGTCCAACATTCTAATGCACAGTGAAGATGACAAGCCAAGAAATGCTATGAGGCCACAAGTGATCTAAAGGATCACAATGGGAATGATTCCGAGGTCAATCTGGATGTTCTGTATGTAGTGAAGTCTAACAATATAGAGAGCAAGTAGGATGTACGTACACACTTACAAATCTACTTTTACTCAGGGCTGAGTCATCTTGTTTTCCTTGCTTTCTCCCCCATCATTTGAGAATTTACAGTCCACAAGTGCTCATATGAATGCTCTATCTACATGCTAGTTTCCAAAAGTTAAACTAATATGACCCCATAGGTTAGTATCTCCTAATTTTGCTCTAGCAAAATCAGTATGCTATAGTGTCGTTAAAGATTAGGTTTCTCAAAAGAAAAAAAAAAAAGGAACACTAGACTAAGAAAATTAACTTATTTCTTTGATGTAAGACCTTCGATCCTTTAAATATACTAAATGTGAATTGAGACTCTCTCCAGAGCGGAATTCTGACTAGCAACTTCCAAGCTGAGTATGACTATACAATACTTTTTTGGAGAAACACCAAATAAATTTCAAGTAATACACCGTCTTGCAGAATGATGCTGAAGTTAGGCACAGTTTAAAATAAACAACTTTGGAGAAAAAAAAAAAATAAACAACTTTGTGGGCACCTGGGTGGCTCAGTCAGTTAAGTGTCTGCCTTTGGCTCAGGTCATGATCCCACCATCCTGGAACTGAGCCCCACATCGGGCTCCCAGCTCGGCGGGAAGCCTGCTTCTCCCTCTCCCACTCCCCCTGCTTGTGTTCCTATTCTCTCTCTCTCTGTCAAATAAATAAGTAAAATCTTAAAAAAAAATAATAACTTTGGATACAAACTTAATACAGTATGATATAATAGCAAGAATTCTAAACTGAGGATCAGAAATCTTGGGTTCAGATCCTGGCTTTGAAACTAACTAGTTGTATAGCTTCCACAGGTCCCGGGCAAGAACTATTTCATCATCTGTTTTTTTTTTTTTTTAAAAAGGACTAATCAAGATGTCTTTAACTAGGACTGTTAGGTTTGTATTAAGGAGTATGAAAAATCAGGGAATAAACCTACAATGTCATTCTAAAGCACCAATTTTGCTTAATGGGTCAGAGGGGTGGCAAGCATTTTCATATTTATAAAAGCATTATTATATTTTGGAGTTGGATACAGAATACAAATGAGCTTTAAAAATTTTAAGAAATCCTTAGCTTAGGGAATGCTACTTAAAGCTTCTCAAAATTTCTAGCTAAATATTTAAAAAAAAAAAAGGAAGAAAATGAAAGGACTCTCCCAGCGGATTGGTCTGACAACATGGTGTGAAGATTAAATTGACCACTGATGTTTCTTCCAGTACAGAAATAGGATTTTATGATTTTAAGCATTCATGCAAACAGATGGCTTATAAATTCTGAAATTGATGTGATAGGCATATTTTTAGAAAAAAGTTCTTTCACATAATGTGTCTCAACATCCTCCTCCATTCACTGAACTAATTCTTTGTCTCTATGATACTCTTACATTCTCTCCATTTTCAGCATCCTCCATAATTCCAAACTACCTGATTTTTTTCTCTTTTACCTTCAAAGAAGTTTATCAATTGTACTTTTTTTTTTAAAACAACCAGTTTTTCATTTCACTGATTTTCCTCTATTGGTTTTCTCTTTTCGGTTCTATTGATTTTAATTTGCTCTTCTTTTTCTAGTTTCTTAAGATGGAAGTTAGGTTGGCAAACATTTTTTTGGTAAATATTTTTGGCTTTTCAGAACAAATGGGCTCTGTCACAACTACTGCTGTTGTAGCATGAAAGCAGCCTTGGATAGCACATATTTGAATGACCATGGCTATGTTCCAGTAAAACTTTATTTATAAAAAACAGACAATGAGGTATAGTTTGCTAACTCCTGACATAGATGATTGATTTAAGACTTTGTTTTCTAACGTAAGTATTTAATGGTATAAATTTCTCTCTAAGCACTGACTGAACTGCTCCCACAAATTTTTGTCGTATTTTAATTTGCACTTAGTTCAAGATATTTCCTTTGAGGCTTCCTTTTTGACCTAAATGTTTGATACTTACTTAATTTCCACACAACTGGGGATTTTCCTGGATGCTTTATGGGCCAAGAACATATTTTGTGTTCTTTCTATTCTCTTAAATTAATAAGTGTCATAAAAATGCCATTAGGTACAATTGGTTGATTATGTATTTCAGGTTGTCTCTATATTTATTTTCTGTCATCACTGAGAAAAGAATGCTGAAGTTTTCTTTTCTTTTTTCTTTTTTTTGGTGGGCAGCAAAGCAAGGTTTATTGAGCGATAGTAAAGTGATAGTACAAAGCTCCCGAAGAGGGAGGGGACCTGAGAGGGCTGCCCTCAAGTTTTCAACTATTCAATTCTCTGTTTCATCAGCTTTGGCCTCATTTATGTTAAAGCTGTTAGGAGCATACACATGTAGAATTACTATGTCTTTTTAGAGAAATGATCCTTTTATAAACATTATATAATGTCCTTTTTTTTATCCCCGACAATGTTCCAGCTTCCTTCTGATTGCTATTTGCATGGTCTATCCTTTTTTACTCCCTTCCTTCTAACTTATAACTATGCTTGATATTTGAAGTAAGATTCTTACAAACAGCATTTAGTTAGGTGTTGGTTTTTTATTCCTTTTGGTCTTTTAGGTGGGTTAGACCAGGTTTAGCCATCTATGACCCATGGGTCAAATCCACATAGTCTGTTTTTAATAATTTTTAAACTTCTAGCCAGACTAACCAAAAAAGTGAGAGAGAGAAAAACCACAAATTTTCAATATGAGGAATGAAATCCCTATTAAACAGTCCTTCGCACTGCCCAAGAATATCACAACCAAAACCCCAGAAGTATTTAGGTATAAATCTAACAAAAAACGTGCAGGATCTATATGCTAAAAGATGGAAAGTACACTGTGTTCATACAATGGAAGACTCTATTGTTTTAAGATATTAATTCTCCTCAATTTGATTTAAAACTCAACACAACCCTAATCAAAATCCCAGAAAACTTTCTTATAGACATCAACAAACCAATTCTAAAATTTTAATGAAAATGCAAAGGAACCAGAACAGCCAAAACAATTCTGTAAAAGAGCAGAGTTGGAGGACTCACACTGTTAAATTCCAAAACTTACTAGGAAGCTACAGTAGTCAAAACAGCATGGTGTTGGCTAAAGGATAAAAACAAAGACCCATTAAACAAGGTAGCCAGAAACAGACCCACACAAATATGGTCAAATGATTTTTGACAAAAGTGCAATGGCAATTCAATAAAGGATAATCTTTTTAACAAATGTGTCGAAACAAATGTATGTCCATACACAAAAAATGAACCATGACACACCTCACACCTTATACAAAAGTTAATTCAAAAGGGATCATAGACCTAAATGTAAAACATAAATCGTAACACTTGATACGGACCAACTGGAACTCATACATTGCTGGTGTGAATGCCAAATGATATAGCCACTTTGGAAAACAATTTGGCAATTTCTTATAAAGCTAAATATACACTTACCATCCTACCTGGCCAGCCCACTCCTAGATATTTACTCAAGTGACCTGAAAGTTCATATTACCTCCTGTATATATTTATAGTAACTTCATTCATAACCCTCCAAAACTGGAGACTATGATGAACACCAAGGTCAATAGATAAACAAACCACAGGATATGGGTACAATGGAATACCAGGGATAAAACCAACTACTGATCCGTTAACACTCAATAAATCTTGAATGCATTTTGCTAAGTGAAAGAAGCCAGATCCTAAAGGCTACATACAGTGTATGATTTCAATTATATTAGATTCTGGAAAAGGCAAAATCCTGAGGATAGAAAACAGTTCAGCGGCTTCGAGTCTGGGAAAGGGGGCAGAAGCAGACTACCATGGTATCAAAAAGATTCGTTCTAGGGTGGTGTAACTGTTTTGTAAGGCACTGTGGGGGTAGAAACATGGCACCATACATCTGTCAAAACTAAAAGAACTATACAGCATAAAAAGTACATGCAATCCCAGAACTGAATGAAGATGGTGACGAATCTAACCATACTACAAACGTGTGATATAATCTTACTGAAGAGGGTGGAGAAAAAAGAACAGACCTAAATAGCTTTGAAAACAGTCCTTTCACTGGTACTTTAAGGCTAAAAACAAAAAGAACTGTACATAAATACTGTATTGTATTTGGTAAATTTGTTTCTCACAGGTATACAAGTTAGCAACTCTGTAACTATTTTAAATGTACACTAGAGTTAAACAAACATGTAAATAAACTATACTTAATGGGAAGCCAAGTTTCTATGAATCTGCCTATTCATATCCTTAACTCATTAGTCTTCTAACTTGTTAAGTGTTTCTAGGTTGTTGTTTGCTTTTCTACTTTATCTTTCTCTTGGCTAAACAGAGGTTTTATATTTTCATACAGTCAAACCTACCTAACCTTTAGGTTTATTACTTTTGCCTTTAGGAAATCTATTAAAATACTCCTGCATTCTAAAATTATAAGACAAGGATGGTGGGTTGCATTACTTTCATAATTTTTTATTCCTTCGTCCCTGTGGGAAGAGCATACATTCCTGCTCCACTGACACTGAGCTTGTCCTGGCCTGTATTTTGGCCAATGGTACATAAGTGGACATGATGTTCATCACCATCAAGGAGAGGATTTAAAAAACACTGCCTTTTTTCCTTTGCTACAAAAATGACATGCCTCAAAAAAGGTGCTCCTCCTCTAGCTGGAGCTAGTGGAAGAGAGGCACGGCAGCTGGCTTGCAGCTGTCCAATGTAATGTGAGAAAGCAATTCTGTTGTTCTAAAACACTGAAATTTTGGGGTTTCTGTTGTTGTTACTGCAGCAACAAAAATTAATATAACAACCATCTATTCTTTCTTTTAGACCGCTTATCACTTCTCTTCATTTCTGAGTAAATGGTAATTTGGACAGTGTAGAATTTGGGGATCATAACATTTTCATCAAAGTTCAATTTAAGATGGCTGTGTTTGAGGTACATATAAGGGACATTCATTCTAGTGAGTATGTTCAGGAGGAGAGCGCTCCCCTATCTTTTCCACTGAAGTGTACCCCTAATGGCAGAGGAAACCAAAATGGGGATTCTGGGGACAGAGCCCAAAGCAATCACTGCTGGTGTGAATTTCTTTTAAATCTCTTACCTTAAAAATATTTATTTCTCTCTAATTTTTGAGCAAGATAAACATTCGAGGAAAGTATTCCATGTTTACCTCTTGGGGCTACATTATCTCCAGCACACTGTCATGTGCTCTGGTTTAAGAAGCACAGCAGGAGAGAGTTGCATACTGAAATCTCAGAATTAACATGTCCATAGGGCTTTGGCACCAGACACAGGCTCAAATCTCAGTGCTACCAATTAAAAAAAAAATTTAAAAGATTTTATTTTTAAGCAATCTCCACAATGTGGGGCTTGAACTCACAACCCCAAGATCAAGAGTCACATGCTCTACTGACTGAGCCAGCCAGGCACCCCTGTACCAATTTCTTTAAAGGTGTGATCTTTGGCAAGATATTTAACTTCTTTCTGAACTATAGCTCCTCTGTAAAGTGGAGGTAAGCTTCTACCTCATTGTAGGCAATATAAAGTATGTAAAGAAACTACGTGCAATGTCTAGCATAAACTAGCCCTTAATAAATAGTATCTCAGGAAAAAGGTCAAAGCCAGAATATAGAATTAGACGGTATCAGCATATAGTTGATGCCTGAAATACACGGGTACGACTGAACGTTCCAAGGGAAAAATTCAAAAGTAGTCAGAAAACTGGGTGAATAAACCAAAGAAGAGTTCAGGAGAATGAGAAGTCAAAAGTGTCAAATATTTCACAAAAAAAAAAAAGTATAATGAAAAGAGAATACCAGATTGCCAAGTGGAGGGACTCTATCTTTTAAAGATGTAAGAGTGCTATGGTGAGCACAGAAGCCAGATTTTAATGAATGGAAGTTGGAAAAGTAGAAGCAGCAGTAATGTGGGAATAAAAGGAAAAGGGAACTATAGGAGAGTCAATGGGAAGTTTCCTTATAATGAAACTAAATCCAAGCAAAAGTATTTTTATTAAAGAGTCCATGCTAAATCAGGTAGCTTCCCTGAAGATTTCAGACCAGCAAAGGTTGTTAGGAACTGTAGCTATGGCCCTAACTTGGTTGGGGGGGGAGGGGGTGATACATAAACTAAAAAAATAATGGAAAAAAGAAATTTGGTCTGCTAGTCAAATGAACAAGTGTTCATAAATGGGCAGCTCTCTGCTCCATACAACAGAGCAGACAAGAAGCCATGGTGCTGCCTCCTCACCCACCCACTAATTAGTCTTTTCTGTAGAAGAGGAAACATCTCTGGAGCGCCTGGGTGGCTCAGTCGGCTGAGTGACCCACTTGGTTTCGGCTCAGGTCATGGGAGCAAGCCCTGAGTCAGGCTCCGTGCTCACTGGGGAAGTCTGCTTGAAGATCCTCTCCCTCTGCCCTTCCCCCCACTCGCACTCTCTCTCTGAAATGGATAAATCTTAAAAAAAAAAGGGGGAGGGAACATTTCTGTCCCAGAGAACCAACTACATGGACACAACATGAAGTCCTTCTACTGTTTTTATAATCAAGAAAGTTTATTTTCCATCTGATTGCTCTGCTGTGTCTTGCTTAGAACTGGTTTCTTTAGTAAGTGCTACTGTCTTAAGTTTTAAAACCTGGCCTTTACTTAAGACTTCCTAATCAGACTTGCTTCTAATTTTAGAAAGGGTTAAACATTTCTTTACAAACATTTGGAAGTGGAAAGATCTAAATTATAAAATAAATTTTGTATTTAAAATACATTTAAATGAATGCAGCTTTTGATGCTTCTGTTTATAACACCTAAGGAAAATCTCAGACTGACGGAGCACAAATAAAATAAGCCACTTGGCTTATTTCCAACTCTTTCCCTAATATCCCAGAAAAAGTCCTGCCATTTCCCATAGCTTAGATGTCATTTACTGACACTCTAAAACAGCTAGGAGCATTTCAGGGACAAAAGAGGTTGTTGAGCTGAGTGGAAACATGAAACTTCATAAAAACAAACATTTTGATAGAGCACTATAGATAAAGTGCTTTGAGAGGAATATTTGTCCCACAGAATAGCCGTTTGGATGGGTGGCAGTATCTCATTTTACAAAGAAAACGGAGGTTTGAGGGTTAGTATGTTCTTCCAAAGTCACAGCAAAAAGAGTAGATCCAGGACTTGAATCCAGACTGCCTAAATTCAATCCCTATTTCTTTTACTTTATCACAGTGTTTGAAAAATCTTGGGGTCAAGAACAGAGGAATATTTTCACCAATTTCAAATTTTATCTTTAATATATCTTTATTTTCATTTTCTATGGTTTGTCTTAAGTCATTCTACATTAAATCCTAAGCTAAATATTTAAATCCTAAACTAAATAAAAATACTGAAGTAAATACAAAAAAAACATTTTATTGGCTTTTCTGGGGGGGAGGGTCAAAGGGAGAGGAAGAGAAAGAGAGAAAATCTTAAGCAGGCTCCACACCCAGTGAGGAACCCAATGTGGGGCTCCATCTCACAACCCTGAGATCATGACCTGAGCCAAGATCAAGAGTCGATGCTTAACCAACTCAGCCACCCAGGTGCCCCTTACTGGTTTTTTGGATGACAAAACCATTTACAGCTGTGAATTTACTTCATGAGAATTACTTTGCCCACATTTCATAGATTTTGTTGTGTAGCACTTTCACTGTTGAAGACTAACTCTATTTTAAGATTTTGTCTAAGAACAAGGTATTCTTAGATTTAATCTGTTTTTGAAGAATCTTTAGGTGTTAAATTGTCGATTTTGAGTAAAGATGATATTCACTAAAACATGAACTGGCCATTATACATCTACTTTATTTTAAATAAACTTAATATTAATTTAATATACATACTTGAAACTCTTGATCTTCTTGAACAATACTATTCATGAAAAGAAACAATATTTAAATAACCTAGCTTGTTAGAGCATAGTGAAAATATAGCAGAGTTGTGTATTATATCTTCCATGGAGAAATTACACAAAAGAAAACTATGATTAAAGATTGGCCCATGGGACACCTGGGTGGTTCAATCGGTTAAGCAGCTGCCTTGGGCTCAGGGTCCTGGGATTGAGCCCCACCCTGGGCTCCCTGCTCAGTGGGGGGCCTGATTCTCCCTCTCCGCTCCCCCTGCTTGTATTCCCTCTCTCGCTGTCTCTCTCTGTCAAATAAATAAATAAAATCTTAAAATAATAAAGACTTGACCCACAATCCCATTAGCCACTTCATAAGTGCAGCTTATTAAATAAAGTTTTTTTAGCAAGATCCATCAATTCTACCAGAAAAAAATTCATTGCAAAGATCCTATTATCAGAAGCAGTAAAAGACACATGTCTGACAGAATCTGAAGATGACCTGACCTACCACAATCTAAGTAAATGCAACGTATGTACCTGTTCTTCATTAGGCGAACCTCTCTCTTTCGTGCTGCTTCTTCAGCAGGTTGTGTAGGAAGTGCTGGGGAGGATGCCATAACAACTCCAGGGGCAATGGTGCTAGTGGGTGCTGTGCGAATCTGGTATGTCTGTACATCTCCAGAGGCAGCTGAAAAGAAAAACAGGGAACAGGGCGTAAGACACTGAAGCACTGTGACTCGGTAAAACTACGTGTGTCAATCATCAATTTAAACATACATTTTGGGCTGGAAGGGAAAAAAAGGAACATGATTCTAACTAAAACACTGAAAAAATCAGCACTTTTTGGGTCATTACTGACAAATAATTTCCAATTTAATATATTTATTAGTATAGACACTTGGGTGAAAGAGGCCTTAACCTATGTCTGCCGGGTCTTGTATTTATGTTTCATTGGAATGCAGTTCTATTCTGTTGTTAACATGCTTACCAACCTTAAGTCTAAAAGATAAGTAGGGCACAGCTTGGATGATCTTCCTAGATAGAGTATACTCCTCAATGTCTTCCTTTGATATTGGTAAATTCATATTAAAAAATTTCAAGTAGACTCTTGCCACGACATAAAAACGACCATGATTTTTCATAAAATAGCGAAATGGGAGAGAAAATAAAGCATTATGGTCAACTATTATAAATTTCTAATTGAAACAAAACTGAAAGTATGAAAAAGTGTACCACTTGATGCCAATTATATTACTTGTTTTAATGTAAATGCTAATTGCTAAATAAATGGAAGTTTATTTTTCTAAGTGATCCATCACTTGTAAAAAGAAACACAATCATTATCTGTCAAACTGCTTCTAAAAACAGCTTAGTAATATGCCCTCCTAAGAATAAAGAACCTAACATTATCTGAGAGAATTTGAAGGTCTTTATAAAATTATCCATATTTGTTATTAATATCAATTAAAATGTGTAGTTTGAGTGGAAAAGATTTATATACTAAACATGTTACCATCTTCAAACTGACGTTCAGAATTCAAATTCACTGACATCCTGCTTTACAATTTTTGAGTACCTGCATGTAAAGTGAAAAGGTGTTTTACTCCCATTAATAAGCAAAATATTATCTTCTTCAAATATTATTTGTTTAGTAACAAAATATGTTCTGTAAATACATTAGGGCCTTTAAAAACAAATGACTCTCTAGTTGGTGTTTTAGGATTATTCAAAAATTATCATCCATGGTGAAGGGGTAACAATGGTCATTATTTAACAGAAGCAAAATATATTTTTATTAATAAAAATATTTTTAGATACAGATTTTAACATTATTTCCTCAATATGCAAATTTCAATCTGGCATAAATCATATTCTTAAAATATTCAAATGGATTCAAAGAAATGGATCCTATCCATAGAGATTCCTAAAGCAAGAAAATAAAAAAAATAAAACAATACAGAAAAAAAGCTATTTCTATAGTTCATCAAGGATTTAACTACTACTTTTTCTCTACAGACCAGTAGACCTGCATACTGGTATAAGAATTTTCAGAACACTGTTTTCATTTGAAATAAAAAATGATGATCTTAGAAATGAGGATGTAAATTTCTTTTGAATAAAAAGCAGAGAAACAGAATTTTGAACCTTCAAAAAAAATTTTTTTTTTTTTAAAGTAGGCTCTACACCCAACATGAGGCTTGAACTCGAAACCCCAAGATCAAGAGTTACATGCTCTACCAACTGAGCCAGCCAGGCACCCAGAACCTCCAGAGATTCTCACCAGTGATTTAGTAGAACTCTTTATTTGACACATTAAAAAAAAAAAAATGAGGCCCAGAGAGGTGAGTCTTACTCAAGATCACATAGCAAATCTATGCAGTTAGATCTAGAATCTAGCTTTCCTAACTCCTGACTTCACTGTTTTGCCCTGTAACCTACCCTGTTTCTCCTATCCCCAAATGCTAGAAGTGTTAAAGATGTTGTATTTTTAAAACTGTAAACAGTTGTTTTTATGCCATGACATTTGGGTCCAACTGGAATAATGGAAGAGTTCATGGAGAACATTATCTATAATGAAAAAAATTAACTACATTTTCATAGTGTTTTACAGTATCATACTTACTTTTTCTGAGTTTATAAAATTTTAACCTTTCAAAGAATTTACCACACCTGTGAATTCTGAATTCTCTTACCTTGAACAACGACTTGGTTGCTGGGCACTAAGATCTGCTGTCCATCAGTGGTCTGTGCATACTGTAGGATGGTAGTACCCGGCTGAGTGGCAGCTGCATTGGTCATGGTTAATGTTTGCAGGCCCTGTACCCCATCGGTACCATTGTTAGCCAGTTGTATTGCTCCTCCCTGGGTAATGGCAACTAAAACCCAATGGATTTTATTGTTATCAGTTTAATTAATACCATATAAGACTTTTATAACACACTAAATTCAAAGTAGAATAATGTGTAAGACATAATCTAGGAGAAATTATTATAGCAAATAATACTGCCGAGAAAGATTTGGTATACTCAAGTACCTTTCTGCTCAGGAAACCCACATCCAATTGCTATAATACAAATGCACTCTATGAACCATATTATAATTTATAATAATATCCACTAACAATTTTTTAAAAGAATAAATGAGAAGATGTTAAATTCCTTTCAAAGTTGTTTGGTTCAGAAGAGGTACCACTTTGTGATCCATACTTCCTTTATTCTAGCCTTAATTATGCAATATTTTGTTTAATATTCGCTGTTCCACTAGCAAGTAAATTTCTTGAAGGTAGGAAATGTGATTTTTCTTCTCTATTTTCATGTACTTAGCACAGAAATGGGCAGTAACAGGCACCCAATAAATGGTTGTTTTAATGAATAATTAATAAAACCGGTTCAGTAGTGCATTCTGTTCTCTAACTCTAACTCTAGCAATGCGTAAACTCTAAGTTACATATCCATGCATTTTCACACAGGATCCTTTGATTATTCACTAATTAACCACACTGTCATTCATCTGTTATGAAGTAATCAACTTTGGTTCATACTAAAAGATATTTCACTTTATTAAAAATTGAATTCACCTTTATGCTACCGTACATGGAAAAAGTTAATAGAAAGAAAAGAAGTTGGTTATTATTTTATTTGAACAAAGCAATCCTTCAGATACTAGCATCAAGATAGGTGGCTGGAGCCTCTCTAGACACTCTCCCTCTTAAAGTTTTCTGGAAAGAGGACTAAAAATCACAATATTACATATAAAAATGCATAATGGATTTTAACTTAATAAGTCAACAAATGTGTGATTTACGCATGTTACTTTTATTTTGTCTGTTAGAAGGGAATTATTTGAGATCATTTGTTAGCCAGCTCTAGGCAACTAATATCCCGAGTCATCTATATAAGGAAAATTGATTATCTACTGTTTGATCAAGAAATAGTAACAGTAAATAAGTATGATTTGGTTTAGCAAATGACACCTATGGAAATTAAGATACTGGTATATACAATCCATTCACTTTAGCCATTTCCATAAGTTTTACTTATCTTAGACAATTAAAAAGGAATATGTAAGAACTATTTTGAGATTAATATTGCAGGTAACTTGAAGGAATCAGAAGATTAACAGAATTAAACCACAATTTCTCATATAGAGTTAATAAGCAAATTCCATTGCATTTAACATACACAGCTTTCTTCTTGGCTATATACAATAAACTCAAGGTGGGAGTAAAGAAGTAGGAAACTAGATATCAGGACACCTGGGTTCTAGTCCAGATTCTACCACTAAACTGTTATTTGAATTTGTTATCTCTTCTATAAAAATAAAAATACCTGGTTCTAGCCACTAAGTACAATTATAAAAATCAAATGAGATCATGTATGTGAAAGTATTCTGAAAATGGAAGTCCGATCCTTTCAGATGTATTTTTCTCTATAATATATATTTATATACTTGATTATTCCAGAAGGATTTGAGATGGCTTTCAATAAAACTAAATGCATTAAAACAAGAAGAGGAAGCTAGAAGTCAAGTAACTGATGGGTCTCTACCACAGAGATTCTACCAGAAAATCTAGAGGAAGAAGAGAATACAATTAAACTTATCTGAGATTCTGAGTAGTGAAAGTAAAGAGGAAAACATCATGGGTTACAGTTATATTTAGTGAAACAAAAAATTCAAGTTTAAAAAGATAGACACATTGTTTCTACCTTAGAACAGAATTTCTCAAATAAGACTTTATCAGGAACAGTGAACCAAGTAATGGATAAAACTACTAACAGCATTTAAAATTTGAAATTAAAAAAAACCAACTTATGGAAGGAATACAAACTGGTGCAGACATTGGGAAAGGAAGTTGGGCAGGATGTGCTTTGATTCAACAATTCCACTCTTTGGATGCTATTCCACTGAGACGCTACTACATATATAAGAATGTTCACGTCACAGTGTTTGAAACAGTAGAAATGTCTTAAATGTTGATCAGTGTGTGTGTGGGCGGGGAGGGAATATTTAAGGGGGAGGGAATGTTTAAATAAAAGTTATATAGTGAAACACAATATAGCTGTTAAAGAAATATATATCTGTATGTATACATTTGTCTATGGTATACTAATAATGTAGGTCTCACTTGTATCAAAATATATGGTAATATATTTATGTATGAACAGAATGAAAAAGAATGGATAGATATATACCAAACTTTTAACTACTGCGGAGAGATGAAAAGGATTATAAGTTAAGAAATATATAATGTTGTATATATTTAAGTAGTCATTTTATTGATTCTTAATGACAATCAAGAACATGTTACATCAATTCTGTCAAGGCTCTATGTGTAAATAAGGGATAAAGATAATGTAATAAAACTTTAAAAATATGAAAGTATTAACCTTTTAAAACTAGCAATTTTCAGTTGCTGGAAGAGAGTGGTGTGTCAAATTAAACATACACATTTCTAAATTTCATTTCCCCATTTGACATTCTGATATGCCTATTCCCAAAAGAGCATGCTTTCTCCTGCAAGTGAGAATCCCTGCAGTAAGTGAATCACTGTCACTAACAGGAGTATGCTGTATCCCTCAGGATTCTGTTGTGGCAGGGGAAAAGTAAAGTTCATGTATCAATGTCTTAGCATGCACACATCTGGAATAATTCCAATTATTTGGATATAAGGCTAAAAATACACACATCCATGTCCATAGATAGTACCTGTTTATCTCTGTCAACAAAGAACTCAAGAAGGAAAAAGGGGACTGAACTCCAGGAAGTACAGAGTGGACAAGAAGCTTAGTCAAAAATGCTGTCCTTCTGCTCACTTTCAAAAGTTTCAACTTTGGGAGAACTAAAAAGTCTGGTACTTGGGAATCTGTTTTTAATACAGTTAGAATGCAAGTTAGTTATGTAAACCAAGGTTGAGCTATACTGTGAAAAATATTAACTTGGGAGTCAAACTTTTATACACATTCCTGACACAGACCACCCCAGGGTATTAGAAAATTAATGCAACAAGGGAGTGTCAATGTGTACATTTAATTTGTAATAAGGAGGAAAGGGGGAAAACTACATAATGGGAAGTACTGGATTTAATGAGCAAATCAAAATGAAGAAATCTATGTAAAAGGCACTCCGGGAGTCAAAAGGTATTGGGAACAGATAGAAAAACATACCATTCACACAAATGCCTCTGATCAAACAAAAGCAGAACTGGAAAGACTTTGTTAACAGATTTGGGTGAAAGATAAGAAGAGAGACCTAAGTGTCAGACAGAAACATGACAGAACTGGAAACTTTGATAATTTTGCACAAAGAATCTTTGCTTTCTGTGAGCCAATTTCAGCAGTCCTTATGTTTGTTATCAAAATTCACTACATTACCTTTTATATTAAAAAGAATAATTGAATGTGCTGGTAGACTGTAACCAAGCCTCTCAACCCCCACCACAAAACATTAAATATGATTTTAAAATGCTACTTTTATTTTTTTTTTTTAAAGATTTTATTTATTTATTTGAGAGAGAGAGAATGAGAGACAGAGAGCATGAGAGGGAGGAGGGTCAGAGGGAGAAGCAGACTCCCTGCCGAGCAGGGAGCCCGATGCGGGACTCGATCCCGGGACTCCAGGATCATGACCTGAGC
>NC_138371.1:25735442-25818345 GCF_054177405.1 Leptonychotes weddellii
TGAAGGGCTAACATGCTTGAGCAATCCTATCAAAAACCCTGAAGAAAAAGAAAATACTTCTGTTACAGAACTCTGCATACTGAACAGTAAAGGAAATATAATAATGGCATCCAAGACTGAGAAAAGGGTTGGCACTTTAGGATTCCTTTAAGGAGAATGCAGCCATTAGTTTTTCATCTCACTTTCCAAAGCAGAAATATCTTTTACTCACTATACTGTCCGCTGCTAGTTTGGTAAATCGGAGTTGGCACCGTTACAGTGGTGATGGCAGGTGCTGAAGTCTCCTCTTCAGACTTCTCTTCTTCAATCCTTGGCACTCCTGGTGCATCTGAAGATAAGTCATTCAAAATTTTCCTAGAAAAATAGAAAACTATATTAATTAAAATGAAAAACATTTATTGGCTAAATATATATAATACGAAAAGAAAATGGGCAGAAAGCTGCTACTGCTTAGGACAGCAGTTTAAAGATTGTATTCATTTATTTATTTATTTGAGAGAGAGAGAGTGGGAGGGGGAAGGAGCAGAGGAAGAGGGACAAGCAGATTTGGTGCTAAGTGTGAAGCCCCACACAGGGCTCAATCTCACGAACCTGAGATCATGACCTGAGTTGAAATCAACTGATTGAGCCACCCAGGTGTCCCAGGCCAGCAGTTAAAAATTTAAGAACAAGAATAAACCATACATGGATGAGAAATCTGTATGTCAAAATGAAATCATACGGGGACTAGAAAAAAAAAGGGATGAATTTCTCTTTAATCTGAATGAAAATGAAGGCTGTGATTGGAAATCTAGGTGTAAGCAGAGATTAATAACACTGACTACAGAAAAAAAATCCTTTTGCAGGGCAAAGAACACCAAAAACAAAGTTAAAAGATGATCAACAATACTAGGAGAAAAGGTTTACATATATTACAGATAAAGGGCCAATATTCTCAATATAAAGAACTCATAAAAATTTAG
This sequence comes from Leptonychotes weddellii, assembly GCF_054177405.1. Classification (NCBI taxonomy): domain Eukaryota; kingdom Metazoa; phylum Chordata; class Mammalia; order Carnivora; family Phocidae; genus Leptonychotes; species Leptonychotes weddellii. Next base: position 25,736,405 of record NC_138371.1, read on the forward strand.
GCAAAAAAAAAAAAAATTAAATAAAGACCAAAAACCTGATTTTAAACTTCTCAACTCTCAGATTGGTAAAAAGTAAAAAAAAAAAAAGTTTAACAGTATATTCTGTTAGCAAAGCTGTGAGAAAACAGACACTCTCACTGTTGTTGAGTATAAAATTGGCACAACCCTTATGGAATAAATTTGGTGACAGGTAACAAAACTATGTTTACAGAGCAATCTTACTTCCAGGAATTTACCCTTAAGATATACTCACTACAGTACAAAAATATATAAGGTTATTCATGGTAGCACTGTTTGTAACTGCAAAATATGGGAAACAATCTATATGCCTCTACATAGGAGAATGGCTGAATAAACTACAGTTCATCCAGAAAATGGGTATAGCATGGTACCTTTTTTATAAGAAAGAAAGTGAAATATATGTATTTGCTCTTCTACTGAAGAAGGAACTCAGGAAGGATAATACCAGATGGAGTTTAATGATATTACTTAATCTACTGGGATTGATAAGAAGCAAAAAAAAGACAGAAAAATTGGGGGGGGGGCACTTGTGAGTGTATTTTTTTGTACAATTCTGACTTTTTAAAGAACCATGTTCATGTTTCACATATTAAAAAATAATGTCAACACAGATGGGGGAAAAATTCTTAAAATGGAATACAAATAAAAAAAATGAACTGACCATACTTCAAATGAGTAACATAATCACAGAAGAGGGGGAAAAAACCCAACCCAAGTAATTTCTGACATCTTAAACTTCTAACAAACCAGTATGAATTAATAACTTAGCTTCAATGTCTACCCAAACCCTGCCCCTTTATGTTGCTATAGTCACAATTTCATTTTCATACACTCTGTGCTCATTAACAAATTCATTAATTATTGTTTTATGCATTTGTCTTTCTAATCACATAAGAAAAAAAGAAGAGTTTCAAAGCAAAGTATTATAATACTGCTTTTATATTTACCCATGTAATTACCTTTACTGGAACTGTAGAAAATATTCTACTATTATCTCTTTCAATATTTCTTTTGGCCCAATTTCCTCTCTGGAAATTCTACAAGTGCTTCTTCTACTGGAGCACCTCACTCTATTCCCCATGACTTTTCACCTGTCTTTCCCATTTTCTCCATATTTCTGTTCTCTATTCTGAGTTACTTTCTTAGTTCCCTTCCAGTTTACCAATTCTCTCATCAGCTACTCATATCTAGTTTATCCCACTTACTGGTTGTTGTTTTTCTTAATTCCACCTAATTGCATATCTCATTTCTCAGACTTGTTACTCATTTCTTTTCCACATCTGCTTGTTTTCATTTCAATAGGAGTTTAATAACTCCTATTCTTACCATAAGGATGATTTTCTCTCCCTTATCTCTTTTCGAATGAGAAATACAACTATTTTAAACAGCTTATAGACTGACCACTGGTCAAAAGATCGAGTCTGGCGGGCGCCTGGGTGGCTCAGTCGGTTAAATGTCTGACTCTTGGTTTTGGCTCAGGTCGTGATCTCATGGGTTAGATCTCATGGGTCTTGGGATGGAGGCCTGCATGGGGCCCTGCATTCAGTGGGGAGTCTGCTTGAAGATTCTCTTTCTCTGCCCTTCCCTCATGCGTTCACTCTCTCTTTCTCAAGTAAGTAAATAAATAAATCTTAAAAAAAAAAAAAAAAAGATCAACTCTGGGCATCACTGCTCTAGAGCATCATTTCAAACTTTAGCATTGCAAAGCACTTGAAGAACATGTTAAAAGAGATCCTGGCTCCCCACCCCACAGATTCTAATTCATTAGGTATGGGGTAGGGGCCTGAGAACTTGCACTTCTAACCAGATTCTGATTTGCCAGTGTGGTCTCTGGACCACATTTTGAATAGTACTGGTCCTCAGCACAACGTTATTCAAAGTTAGGTCACAACCCATATGTTTGCCATAAAAGCGTTATGTATGTTGCAACCAATGTAAAACAAATAAAAAACAGCTAAACGTCACACAATAAGGGTGAGTACTGCTGTATATTTTGCTTAGACGCCTATATATATGTGTGTACCTGTATATATACCTATATATATAGATATATATAAATGAATATAGACAACTGTATCTATATAGAGAAAAATGTAAAGATGTTTCTTATTGTGGATTGCGGTAAAAAATAAAAGTTTAAAAGCTACTACTCTAGACCTGCAAATAAATCTTCTCTTTTGCATGAAGCCAATGATCATTTCTTGTCTTCTCTTTTTAGTATCTAATATTGTTGCTCCAGACCACGTTGGTCATTCTTGTATCCTGGAGATACATTTCACTTTCTCTTACAGAAAATATTCCAGATGTTGTCTGAGCAGTGGGATTAATTCCTTCCCTTAATCTAGACACTAGGTTTTTACCAATGTAGCCTTTGGTATACTGGCTTTTTTGGCAACTATATATATATATAACTTAATGGTAATTAAGGAACATAACTCTTTTAAAAATTAATTCTTAAAAACAACAACAACAACAAATTCTTAATCCAGAATCTTGTACTTAAAGAACTGGTTTTATTTTAAACTCAAGTTCAGAAATTTTATAATTATCACCAACAACTAAGTGTTTCCCTTGGCTGCTCTGATCTTTGTTTTTTTTTTTTTAAAGATTTTATTTATTTGACAGAGAGAGAGAGTTAGCGAGAGAGCAGGAACACAAGTGGGGGTGTGGGAGAGGGAGAAGCAGGCTTCCCGCCGAGTGGGGAGCCCGATGCAGGGCTCAATCCCAGGACCCTGGGATCATGACCTGAGCCGAAGGCAGACGCCTAACGACTGAGCCACCCAGGTGCCCCTGCTCTGATCTTTCAAAGTACTTATTCTCGCATCCATTAGGGCACTTCACCTTTAGAGTTCTGTCACTTGCAAATCTGATAAGCATGGCTTCTATGTTTTTCAGCTGAACTGCTGGTAAAATACCAAGCCAGGGGAGACCAAGTGAGAGTCCTTTAAGAACTTTCTTGGGTATAGTTTAATCACCATAAAGCTGGGTGTATCAATTAATCCCCATTTCTCCAACCTTACAAGCATATTGTAAGGATTCTGTTAAAGATCTTATTATAGTCAAGACGTAAGAGCTAGGTTTCAAGAATTTATAAGCCTAAAACAAAATAATGATACATAATGATTTTAAGGGAAGATATATTATCTTTCATGAATGTAACTCTCTACATATGTGTGGTCTCAGGCATCTTCTAATCTGATTATGAATTAAGGTGTTACTATTTAAATGATCTTTGCTAGGATATAGGTTATAATAAAAGATCTTTTTCAGCATGAAGCTCTTATTTTACTTTATGTTTTAAGACTTAGAAAAAGAGCATGAGTGAAGGGAAAGAGGGAAGGGAGAGAGAGCATCTCAAGCCGACTCCACACTGAGCACGGAGCCTGACGCGGGGCTTGATTTCTCGAACCCAAGATCATGACCTGAGATGAAATCAAGAGTCGGACACTTTACCAACTGAGCCACCGAGGCGCCCTAAAGCTCTTATTTTATAAAGTCTACAACTAGAATTTACAGAATTTATTTACAACTATTTGCCGGGAATTTATATACAGAGAAGCCTTGTGGCTTGTTAACACCTGGATGGATTTGCTCCAGGATCGAAAGTGTTAAAAACATGAGATGTATTTCAAAGTTCAAATCTAAAACTAGCTATATTAAAAAAAAGAGAGAGATTATGAGCATAAATGCATACAACACATACTTGGTAACAAAATTTCTTAAGACCTCAAAATCAGTTTATTGATATTCATTTAGGATCCTTCATTTAATTGTGAGAAAAGAGAAAAGGGCTAGCTTAGTAGCCAAGTGGAAAAAAAATTTTAACCATCCCTTTGAAAAATAAAAACAACTTAGGCTAATAACAGAAATTTATTGAACTTTGAAGTAAGCTTATGGTTTTTATGGAATTGCTCTTCCTGGAGATATTCAGCATGGAGCCAATTTCTACATATAAAAAAATGGTTTTGGTACATCTTGGAGACAAGTCATGGACTAGGCAATCTCTACAGTTGGAACACAAAAACTATAGTAAGGTGCCCCTAAAATTAGGGGATATCAGCATCACCCTGAAACAAATATTAAATTAATAAATAGTTATCTACTAAGTACCATGGCATGAGAAATGGTTTGCAAATGTGCTATTAAGTAGGTAAATAGTATAGTGTCAGAACTGACAAATAACTAGAAATGCTATAACTTAATGAAATATATTCCAAACTTTTTAACAGAAAACCAGCAGCTGGCACAGTCTACAAAAACAGAAGCAGGAAAAAAAAAATCACTGTTGATACAGGACTATTCAGAGTAAAAAAGTTCTCTTTTTCTGTACAATAAACTTCAACTTAAGAGAGAGAAGTACCTCAAGATGAAGAGAAGTAATTTCTGTGGTCCCGAATTGAGCACCTAATTGGTCTTCTGACATCTTTTCACCTGCAACTACCTAAGGCTTCCTGACATCTTCGATTCTAAATTCTTTTAACTATTAAATTCCATACCTGTAGGAAGGCCTCCTTGAAAGAATTTCTCTTCGTTTTTGGGAATCAGTTACACTATCCACTGACTCCTGTGAATCTTCACTTTCTGCAATAGTTGAAATCTGAAAATAAAGAAGAACTTTATCTTGATAATCGAGTTTAGTTTCCATAAAATTTTTATGAATTTTAAGAAAAAGTGAAATATAAAAGGACATATATACATCTTATACATGCTTCAGTAGAAAAAAGTCAATTTTTATGGGAGACAACCACACCAATCATATTCCTTTCCCTTTTACTTATCCTATAGAAGTCAGAGGGCCTAATTTTTTTTTTTTTGTCAAAACCAAACTTTCGTGATATCCAAATTCAGTTTTACCTCTTTCAGGACTTCATGTAACCAATCTTGAATGCATCAATATTACTGTCAGTTGTTTTCTTACAACTGTTAACAAAACTACCAAGTAAATAACGTTTCTGACATGAAGGAAGAATAAATGAGCAAATATTTGGTCATAAGTCTACACAGTGACTATACAAATATTTTCTTTTACTGTTAAACACTTATGAATGTATTTACAACTGAAAAATAAGATTGGTGATCCCCCACCATCTTCCAGATGGCTGTTTCTAGCAAGTTAGTCTACACATAGACTTTCAAAGTTGGCATTCTACAATTTTTATTAAGCAAAAGCTCAAGGTAAAGAACTGTGCATTTCTGGAAAAGTATCCCTGGACTGAAAAATAATAAAGATAAGCTGAACAAAGATTTTACATGGGATAGTAATAATAATAGCAACTAGCATTTACTGAGAACTTACTATGTGCCACGTATTCTGCTAAAGCATATACACATATTACATTACTTAATACGAATACAGTAATATCAGGTAATAGACAAGTATCGTTATTATATCCGTTTTGTCGATGGAAAAACTAAGGCACAAAGAGGTTAAGTATGTCACCCAAGTCACAAAGCTAGGAAGTAGTGGCACCACTGTCAATAACTGGCATCTTAGTTTTAGACATCCTTACCAGCATCAAAATCCTGTTGGTTCCAATCTCAAACCAGTTTTGTCAGAAGCAGCAACCAGAGGTGTTTTTAGACCATTTTTAGACTGGAAGTTCACTCACTTGGGCAAGCCTGCCTGTCAAATTTATACCACCAAGCTTCTCTAGTCTAATCAGCGGGAGCCTTCTGCTCTTTCCTGAACTAGATGTGCATGATGCTGTCAGAGTGAGAATTAGATTTAAGGAAGGCAAAAGAGTATGTGTGGTTCAGCTCCATGTCAAAATTCAGGGCAATGTCAACAAGAAAAAACATATTCAGAGGAACTTGAAGAATCCCACAGGGACTCTATGTAGTCTGAGCCTATGGGTTCTGGAGAGTAGGGACTCAATTTGACAGGGCACTTTGTAATAGGCTCTCACTCTAAAATGAAATTAGGTAAATCTAGTCATGCTTCACAAAATATACCTACAATAAAATAACGTGCCTCACCCAAACACTTTAAAGTATAAGAACAATACTCTTAGAGACCTATACATTAACAGGCAACACTTAATGAATCCAGAAAAGACAGATGAAAAGACGTGCAAGGCTGAATTTAGTCTGTGATTCTGTGCAGAGTAGTAATGCTACAGCTACTGCCGAAGGAACACAGAGAACAATTCCCACTAATTTTTAGCTGCTGTAACCGGCCCGCTCAGCGTAGTCTCTGCACAGAAACTCTGATGTACAGCAGATGAGGAGCTATGAAAAGACCTTAGCAGAGAGTCAGAATTTCAAGGAATAACAAGACTGAACTCAGAGTGGACAGTACTGTGACAAGGGTTTACCTTCATAGTACTTCTCAGAACCTCAGTTCCTCTGCTGTTCTTTGCCTTCTTTGCATGACCCTCATCCTTACAACCTTTTTTTAAGGGCAGAGAGTGACTTAGGCATACTGTCCCAAGTTGAAAGTAATTAAAATAATAATTTAAAAACGTTCTATATGAACTACCCACAGGGCAGTTTTGAAATGAAATAAATTAAAGTGGCTTTCTAATATATGGCCTTTGATTTTTTTTCTTTTTCCAAACTCAGTAGATCTATTGCTCTTAGTAGGAAAAAAAGCATTCTTTCCTCTGATCTAAAAGATTTTGTGATTTCAGACAGAAGGAATTAACTTGTCACTATGTAGTGATTACAACTATTGCAATATAAAGGGAATTCAGAATTATTCAATAACACATAACGAATGTTAACATTTCCTCTTTGGGAATATTATCCAGGGAGAACTCACGAGCTATGAAGCCACTTCCTATGGACTGCCTAACAAAACAAACAAAAACAAAAACGAAATCCAAAGCACACACTGGATCCACATTTCTGAGACGAGACTAATAAAAATCATGTCAAAAATCCTTTTTATAAATAACAACTATTAATTACAGTTTAACATATACTTAAGTTATTAAAAATAACCATATAAAAATGATATTCCAATCACAGGTATCACAGACTACCACCACATTCCAGTGGTAGAGACCCTTCCTCTGGTCCTTATCTCCTGTCACCTCTCTCATTAACCCTCTCCTCAGCTCCTTAAATAGGTCTTTAACCTTGGCCACTTAGTGGTTGAGACATTTTCAAAAGCCAAACCATCACTTCCAGATGTAAAGTTTTAGATCTGTATTTCTCAACTTTCTTTTAGTTTCTTAAAAACCCATACCTCCTGTTTGTAAGTTTGTAAGGAGGACAATCTTCCCATTTTGAAGTTATTTGAAATTTCAAAATTAAATACACAATGACTAAAACCAAATTAGATGCTTTCTCAAATCATACACGGTCTCTATAAAACTTACAAGTAACTGTGCAGAGTTCAGACTTATGGTTTAGGTACAGTTATTTACTCTGTGAATCAAGACATTAATAAACGTCTAGAATAATGATTTCCAAACTCTTTTCACCTGCAGATCTTCCTTATAAACAGGAAAATTTTACATAAGCATATTTATTTCCTCTGTAAACTTTAAGTGTTGTTTTTATTATTTAAAGAGATAATATAAGTGTAAATATTAAATTGTATTTGTAAATTTCTTAAACATAAATCATTTCATTTTTTACAGAGTGAGAATGATGTGATTTAATATGCTTCATTAAAAAGTCATTTAATATTTTATAACAGTGACTCAAAAATCTGATTCTAAGCTTAGGCTTTTGAAAATCTGATTTAGTATTTGCTATTGTTGAAAAAGGGAACTCATGGGCAGTAGATATAAAAGTAAGTGCATTTCTGACTGGGCTTACTAAATACAAAATCACTTTTCATTTTCATCTACCAATTATACAAACTTTTGATGAGATTTTCATCTCCCTGGCTCTCAGTTATTGTATGCTAATAATAATAGGTGTTACAGTTTTGTATTTTAACCAGTAGATTCAAAACCTACTGAAACTCTAGAAGACTTATGAATAGTTTAAAGAATTCTATTTCCAGGGTTTTAAAAGTATATATATTTGATTTTGAACTGACAAATTTATATTGCTTGCAGTTAAAAAAAAAGTATGAAAACATTTTTGAACTTCTTTCAAAATGCTCTCTCCACAGCACAACTTTTTTTCAAAAAGTCACTTTCTCCCAGGATAGTTGAAAGGGATTTCTTTTTTCAAAAATATCTGTTAGGTAATATATCCCTTGCAAATCCTTGCTTACCATCATTAAAAAGACCAGAAACTTTGGAACACTTGTTTCATGTAAAACACAAACAAGTAACTCAGCCTTATGTTAGACAACTCTTAAATACTTTGCTGCATAATAACCACTGAATCCCTATTTTGCACAAAAGGTTTTTATTATTGTTCCCATCATATTACAAAGTATTGTAAAGACTCTATCAAACGTTTCATCCAACTTGCTCTCTCCCTCTTGCTCACTCTATTTGAGCCACATCTTTTTACTATACCTTGATATATGAAGCAGGACTTGCTTTAACTATTTGCATGGCTCAACCTTCTGCACTGTCTTCTGGTTTCTGCTCACTGTGTTCCCTGACCACCCTACATAAACCAGAACACCCTTCCCTCCACATTCTCTATCCCTTTCCCCTGCTTTCATCATCTTTCCCAGCACTTATCCTCACCTGACATATTTTATTTTTTCATTGTCTCTCTTCGCTCAAATGTGATCTTCATGAGAATAGAGAAGTATTATTTGTTCACTGCTGTCTTTCATAGCACCTAGAACAGTGACTGGCACATAGCATGTGATCAATAAAAATTCGTTGAAGGAATGAATGTTAAATAATTTAAGGTAACATAATCCATAAATCCTGACACGTTTAAACTGCACTATATTAAAAATGCACTTAAAGCTAACAAATGAAAAGTGAAGATGCCACTGTTAACTTCTATACATTCGTGTAACTCCCACTATTTTTGTGGGGATTCTCATATAATCTATGAAACTTGATATACATAAGGATAAAGTTAGGGCACTAATGTCAAGCCATATATGAAATATTAGTACAGAGTAATTTCTAATATTCTTGGATTAAAAAACAGAAACACAGGTCCTAATATCTTATTCTCACATCAAGAGAAAAGTGTCTTGTATCTTTTGAAAATGATGCTCTAGAATACTCATATTTTCCCATCTAGAAGTTTGCAGGACCATTTCTCTCCTTGTTTAAACATCTCTTCTGATGTAAACTACTTCCTAGTTACTAATATACTCATCCCTATTAAGCAGGTGAAATAACACTTGAAGTTTAATATATTCTTCATGGTTTAGGCCCTTTACAGAAAAAAATAAAGTAAAAAAAAAAAAATTGTGTCTACTTGGAGAATTCAGGCTTTCAGTTATAAATATAAGCTCACCTTGATGAAAAATGTGCTCTTGAAAAGATGAATAAATATTTCTAGAAAGTTAATAGCCATACGACCCCCAGGTCCAAATTATTATTGTCACAAAATAGAGATTAAAATTAAAAATATAATCAACAATTAAATATCACATATTATGACCAAAAACTATAATCTTAACAAGTTTTAATAATTTTGGTGTGTTATTTATATAACAAGTTTTGATAATTTTGGTGTGTTATCCTCCTACTCTAAGTGAAAAAGAGAAAGTAAGGATTAATGTAAGATCTGGAATCTAGGTCTCCTGACTAGCAGGTCAGGTTCTTTCCACTATTACCAAGAAGAAAATGAGTGGGGAATTAGTAATGGCATAGTATGGAAAATAGTTAGGTAGCACTCAATGAAATAAAAACTGAGGCAAAGGATAGAAGACTACTGGTCAGTCAGTGTGATTCCACAGAAATGTCAAATAGTTCAGTTTTCAGCGGGAAAACACTGTCTCCATCTTGGTAACAAATTCCACTCCCAGTATCTTTCAGTATGGAAATTCATACACATTGATATTTTTACATGAAAACATTCTTTTCTTTTTCTTCCACTTAAGTGTCCAAGCAAACCAAAAGTAGAAGGACAGAATGAAGTAAAGGTGGGTAACAGTGGCTCAAGGACTCAATAGTATAATATGGCTGACTAAATCAAATATGCCCTTTGAGGACATTAATAGAACACTTCCAGGGCAAAGGAAGCACTTCTCCCCTCTACAAATATCAGTCTGGCTACCATACTCAAGGAAAACACAACAGCTCTCATCCACAGGATGATAGCAAGGATAGTAAAGAGCAATCAAAGCTACACCGTATAATAAATGGCTGAAGAAAAACAGACATTTGTTTAGTCTGGACTTTTTTTTTTTTTTTTTTAAGTAGGAAGGGTGCAGGAGACGAGGGAGAGGAAGTGGTCTGACAGAAAGGAATCAAATTTGCTTAATTAGTTTCTGAGGATGGAACTGGGACCACTAGGTAGAAGTTTTAGAAAGATATATTCTGGCTCACCACAGCGAAGAACAGTTCAGCAATTATCCCTCTTTATAAATTGGTTACCTCAGGAGACAGGGCTTCCTTTAGCTCAAGTGTTCAAGTAATGCTGGACCACCATTTGGAGGAGAGGAGAAAAGATACACAGGGAATGTAAGCAATACACTAAGGGCTGGGCAGGTAATAAGTTTGGCCTAGACCTAGAAGATCTCTAAAATCTTTACGCAAACCTTAAATTGCATGTTTATAGAAGGATAACGACATAAAGAATAATTTCTCACCTTCCTTTCTAAAAATAGTTCTTTCCAAATCTAGGACCTAGGACTCACCTGAGTTCCGGAGAAAAGTCTTTTTAAGTCCTTACAGGAAGACTGTGAAGCAAAAAATATGAAATGGGAGGCTGGGGTTATGGCCTACTTGAATGAACGTTCAAGTCTTTTTTTTCTTTCAATAAGCTCACTGTAAAGATGTCTACTGCTCTAGGTTCCCTACAGTTCAATAGAGTAGTCACCTTTATTCAGAGCTCTACGTGCCTTTATTCCCTCTGGATTCAATCCAAAGGAACAATCTCTCCAAAGAATTAGATAACATGCGCAGTGTAATCCCTGAATATATCATTATTTCAAAGTTATCTACTCTAACTTATACTCCTAGACATAGCTGGTTTTACAGTGCTTTCTATGATCTCTAAATTCAAGTTAATATCTTGGGTAAGGTTATTAATTTTGACAAGGGCTTATTTTTTCCAATTCCACGTTTAGAAAATAGAGTTATTTTTGTATCTCAATTTTCCTGAACTAAGGTATATCAGCCTTAGTCTTTCCCAAACATTTCCACCTTATCCCATGTACTTAATGATTTTCCACAATCAATTCTTTTTCTTCTGTAGCTTAAGAAAAAGTCTTTTTCTTATGTCTGTTCTTGTGTATATATGTTCCTACACATTAGGTGACTATACAGACGCAGCATATTCCTTTACTGTAAAGTAAAATAAACTCTCAACTAGGTATGTTCCTATTTCCATAACTAATGAAAGGAGAGAGATATGGCTATAAACGACAGTTATGAAAGTAGATGCAGAACTTTTTATACACATACCTGAACTGTCTGGACTTGTGGAGACTGAATAACTGATGGCTGGGCCGCCTGAATAACGCCATGGACTTGAACTGTCTGCCCATTGGGCAGCTGTACTAAAGTTACGGTGGGAGCAGATGATGTTGCATGAGCTGCTGGCATAGATACCTAAGGTGTTGAACATGGAAAAAAATTACCATCACAGATACCTCCTTGAGAGTAGTCATGTTCAATATGAAGCAACTTTTTAGCAGGAAAAAGATGACTTTTCTGCCAGACAAGTATTTCATTGGTGTGAAAGAAACTAATGATTACATTTAATATTCTTAAAAAAAAAAAAAAGACTATAAATGTCCCCTTTCAAATCCTTCCACACAACAAAGAACTATTTTAATGTAATATCAAAATTTGTAACACAGACTTCCTCTGAATACTAAATACACTTTAACTGTATGATGCTTTACATTTTCCTACCTGCTTTCATGTCCAGTTTCTTTTTGCTCTTCGAAGAAAACAAGACTGGATAATAAGGATCATCTCCATTTTAGAGACAGAAATATCAAGCACTCAAGAGATTAAGTAACTTACCCAAGGTCAAGAGATATGCTAGCTTTGAAGAAATATAAAGGTCTTCAGAATATTATGTGTTAAATAAGCAATATTCTAAAATATAACTGCTCTCAAACTTAGGCAAAACTTAGCTAAGTCTAGAACAAATATACATCTTAAAATATAAAGCATAGTTTTCTCTTTTAAACTAATTACAAGTATGCCTTTTATTAGTGAGAAAGTATTAATATGTATTATAAACTGAAAATTTCTACCCCCCCAATCAAACTGATATAATAGTTGGTATTTTAAGGATTTATTTTCCTCTTAAAGGAATAAAAGAACAGAGTTAAGGGAGTATAAGAGATACTAATTTTCTCCTGGGCACAAAGAAGGCAATTTTAATGAATCAATATCCAGGTCCAAAGGGCTCTTATGTCATATATGTCTATCAGACGGTATTTATTGTTCCTATGCTTGAACACATTCAGGGGTTCAATATTTTCTGCTGATTCCGTAAACACTGATAGGGGACCCATGTGCTAGGAGCAATGTCAGAACTGAAACTACAAACATTAAGGAAATTATTGGGGTACATGTGGGAAGGCATGGGGAAGAGAATACAAATAAATGTAATCCAGTGAAGTAATGAGGCTTGCCAAGAGAAAAATACACACTTAGGAAAGCTACCCAACCTCACCTAAAAAGGAGGGGAAGGAAGAATGCGAATTTGAAACAAAGATTACAAATTAGGCATATTTTGACTCCCAGGGGAGAGGCACAGAATTTTAGGGAAGGAGGTATAAATTAACAGTCAGTACCACTGGACCATGTAAGCATGTTACTGTAAGAATGTAGGAACTGGGACGAGATAAAATTGTAGCGTAAGTAGGCAGAGGCTAAATGAGCTAGTCATGAAAAGCCATACCCATGTCACATTAAAGAAGTTGCACTTTATCCTGAGGAGACTGGGAAAGGCATTGAAGGGCTTTTGAACTCTGGAATATTAACATGGTGAGGTTTGCATTTTAGATAGATCACTTCAGTGGCAGTATGAAAAACATTTATTTCAGAGAAAAAACAACGTGGAGGGGAGGAGACTGAGAAAACTTATATAGTAGTTAAGGTGAGATGATAAAGCCAGAAGCAAAGCACTGGTTGTGGTAGGGAGAATGAGAGAAGTGATTTAAGGAAAATTCAGGAGGCAGACTAGGAAGAGCTTTATAAATGACTGCTTGAAGGAGGTGAGAGAGGAATTCAGGATGACCCACCTATTTCATGTTTGGGTAAGAATTAGTAAAACTATGCCATCAACTGAAACAGAGAACACAAGTAAGAGAAGTTTTTGGGTGGTTGGGGCGGTAGAATTGATCTGATACTTGAATTTGTTCAGCAGGCAGTTAAACATCTGCCTGTGATGCTTGGGCAGGGAAGATCCCTACTGAAAGTAGAGGTTAAAACTATGAGCATCCATCTTTGGGCAGTTAGGAAGTCCCTTCTTATTACTCATTTTCTCTCTGGCCACTATAAATCTTGCTTGGTTTTACCTGGTTCTCAAAATGTGATCCATGGACTAACTCCGGTAGAGTTACACGGGTGCCTGTTTATAAAGTTAGACTCTCTTGGTGGACCTAAGGACACTTTCCCCTACACTGAAGTTTGAGAACCACAACCTTAAGTTATTCAAAGTATCTCCTCTTAGTTCCATACAAAAACTCTTCTGATACTTGAAGCAATTATTACATCCTCTTCTCTATTTTATAGAATAAATGTAACAAGCTAACTCAATGAGTTAGTTAATCCCTTCTGTACCCTGATCATTCTACAGAACGGCTCCTCTCATTATAACTTTATAAATACAGATATACAAAATAAGATAAAAATCCCTTATGTTCCTACCACTCAGAGCTAATCGCTGTTAATATTTTTGCTGTAGATCTAGGTGATTTTTTTTTTTTAAGATTTTATTTATTTATTTGACAGAGACACAGCGAGAGAGGGAACACAAGCAGGGGGAGTGGGAGAGGGAGAAGCAGGCTTCCCACGGAGCAGGGAGCCCGATGCGGGGCTCGATCCCAGGACCCTGGGGTCATGACCTGAGCTGAAGGCAGCCGCCTAATGACTGAGCCACCCAGGCGCCCCAGATCTAGGTGATTTTAAAGGTCCATGTATGCGCTCAATTTTTATAACACACTATCATGGAATCTAATTTATCTTTTCAATCCATTATAAATATCTTTCCATACCATTAATGATTTTCTTTAGTGGTTTTAATGGCTGCACAATAAAAATTACACTCTGTGTAATAAATTCCTTATTATTGGATATTTAGGTTTTCAAATTTGCCTACTGCAAGGAAGAGGCAATGATCATCCTTTTACCTAACTCTTTAGTTAAATCCATAAAAATTTACATTCTCATAGTCAAAACCGATACTGTTTTTTCCTTCCCACTTAAAAAAGAAAAATCTCTGTAGGGGTGCCTAGGTGGCTCAGTCGGTTAAGCATCTGACTCGATCTCAGCTCAGGTCTTGATCTCGGGGTTGAGAGTTCAAGCCCGGAACTTAAAAAACAAAAACAAAAACAAAAAACCCCTGTAAATTCCAAAAGTAAAATGAGGCATCTCATTATTGTTTTAGATTGGTTTTCTTCCTTTACTAGTTGGGCTGAATTTTTTTCTGTTCATTATTCAAATCACTACAATCTTGGATTTGACAATTTTATTATATTTTTCTTTTATTAAATACTGACAACAAAAAAATACCAGGTATCAGAATTATGAAAGGAAATTATGACAAAAATCCATAAGGTATGTGTTAAGGACTTGGATGAGCAAGTGAATAAACTCTGTAATTAGGCATAAAAAGAACAAAAACTACACAAATGGGAACAGAAAACTAGCTTTTCTAAAACTCAAACATCATGTCATTCTGCTTTTAAAGGTAAATGCTAGAGGACTGCCTGATAAAGATGACAACTTAGACATGTGTATATTATTTTGTTCCTTCCTGAATCAATTAAACTTTGTAAAATTGATTTTGTTTTTACAGGCACAATCACATGAGCAAAGAATGGGAAAAGAGATAATAGTAAGAGTTTTGGAGGCTGGAAAGAAGAAGGATGAATGGTAATGAACTTGGAAGACCTCAGAAGGCCAACTCATGTGGTAGAGGCAGGGAAAGCCTGATTTGAACCATAAAATCCTTAAGAGGCTCAGGATCTAAGTTACCCTGGAAGGTGGAGTAAAGGGAAAGGCTGAAAATAAGGAAGGCTGGTTGAAGGCTCTTTGAGAAGCAACTGGATCCCCTCCCCACACTCCCTGTGGAGGAATAATCTACCCCATGCTGACAGAAAAATGGAGAATTAATTTCTGGAGAGCGGGTCTCCTGACTGCCTACAACAGACACTGCTGAAGGTGGGGTTATTAACCTCGTCTTCTCTCTCTTAGCTCCCAGGCCTTTACCGTATAAGCAAGGGAATCAGTAAAGCCTTCCCTGAGGAACCTAATCAATGACAAGGGGCTAAATAAAGACTTAAAAGATACTGACATTGGGAAGGCCATAATCACCCTATGTGAAGTTCACAACTCATAGTTATTAGGCCCCAAACACATCCAGAGCTTCTGATACAGTTTTTTGGTCCCTTACTTTAAACTTGAGCAGACAAGCACAGATTATAAAACATCTGAAGAAAGCTTCTAATTTGAAAGATGGAGACCAAAACAAATTGAAGGGCAAAAAGCTTATACAGAGGAAAATCTATGTGGGGAGAAGAAAACTTAAAACCTAATTAATATTCTCAGAGATGACAGAAAATATTGCCTTTGTGAAACATAAACAGGATGCTATTAAAATACAAAAGGACTATTCAGAGAACAAAAGGAACTCTTGGAAACATGACAGCAGAAATAAAACATTCAACAAATGGGCTGGAACATGAAACTGAAGAAATCTCCCAGAAAGCAGACCAAAAAGACAAAGAGAAAGCAGTAGAGAAAAGATGAGAAAATCAGAGAAACAATCCTATAGGTATAACATCTAGATCACAAGGATCCTAGGAAAAAAAGAGAGGAAAAAAAAATCTTCAACCAAATAATTTAAAGAAATTGTCCAGAATCGAAGACCTGAGTTTTCACTATAAAAGGGCACACTGAATATATATACACAATGGATAAAAACTATTCAAACCAAGACCCTAATAATGAAATAGTGAAGCACTGTGAAGAGAGAGAAATAAGATACCAGAGAGAGAAAATAAATGGATTTAGTCTTTTCCAATAGCAACACTACATGGTGACTGTGGATCAATGCCTTCAAAATTTTTAAGAAAAAAAAAATTTTTTTAAAGATTTTATTTATTTGAGAGAGAGAGAGCGCACGCAAGTGGGGAGGAGTGGAGGGAGAGGGAGAAAGAATCTGAAGCAGACTCAGCACTACGCGCATAGCCCAACGTGGGGCTCCATCCCACGACTGGGAGATCATGACCTGAGCCGAAACCAAGAGTTGGATGCTTAACCGACTGAGCCACCAGGTGCCCCAAGAAAAATTATTTCTTTACCAAGAATTTTTTACCCAAACTTGCTTAAGAAACCACTGGAAAACATGCTTTACTATATCAAGGACACAAACTCAGTAACAGAAAGACAGTAGGGGCAAAGGAATTTTCAGGAATGGATTATATAGCAGACTTAGAGGACAAGCAGATCACACAGAATAGTGCCAGAATAGTGGCTGTCATCACCAAGATCCCTTCTGGCATTGTATCTTCTTTTTACCAGAGGGTCAAATGCTTGGGTGAGCCCCAGATTCTGATCTGTGCATGTCTGCCTTGACCATGTACTGATGAAGTCCTGGCTCTTTCCCCTTCATTCCTGCACCTGATCCAAGTATTTACTTCATCCCCAGATATATTCTGCTTTGCCTTACTCCTGAGGGTTGGAGGCAGGCCCCAGTACTCTTAGGAGAAAACATAGAGCAGCCCACTCCTTCTGACTATATTCCTGCTGGAGATCCAGTATTTGGGCCATACTTTAGTTCAGTGTAGTAACCATCTGTGGTTAGCCCCCTATGTTCCAAGACCCATTCTTGCTCAGGGACTTCCCAAGGAGGGCTTTTAAATTCTTCAAGAAGCCGAAGCTCAACATGGTAGAGCCTCTGCTAGGATTGTTTTCTCCTGGGAGCCTTTATCAGAAAGAGACAATATCACACTCTTTTACCTAGCAGGTTTATGTCTGTTACTTGGTTTTTATATTAACTATCTTTCTTACTCATATGTATATGCAAATAATGGTTAATAAAATAATAATAAATAAATAATATCTAATAAATAAAAATAATAAAATATTTGAGGAAGAATACATCAGAACAAAAAATTAAGATGAGTGAATATAACTCTAGAGATAGAATGTTTAAGACAAAGACAAAATGAAGGAATCATGAATTATATTTAAAAGATACAGGAAACAAAACTATTATCCTTGAAATTTACTTGTGTGTCAAGTTATTTGCTTACCCTATTTTTTAGTTTAAGCACATAGAAAACTTAGCCTCTCAGATTAAATTCCCATGCCTCAAATTAAATCTGTGTGATTAAAAAAAAAAAAAAAAGCAGTTACCATATCAGGTTTTCTTCCCTTGTTTAAGAGAGACAATCTCTACCCATTAGTTAAAATGTCATTATTCTGAATCAGGTCACTACAAATAGTGTTTTAACAATACATTTTTCTGTTCTGTTAACTGAATCATTTCTAAAATTACGCTAAGTAAATAGGAATTTTGATATTCTAACAATGTCTCTGCTCATTCTATGCATATCTCTGCAATAAAAACTAAATCCTCTTGTCTAAAACATATTCCTCTTGGAAGAGACATAACTTGGAATCTCTCCATGTATTTTATACCTGGGCTAATGTGGCAATCTGTGGCTGGGCTTGAACTGTCATTTGCTGGTTTTCAGCTTCTGTTACAGCTGCATCTCCACTCTGCTGGTTCTCTGCTCCAGATTCCATGGTCATTTAGTTACCTACAATAATATGGAAGAGTGTTACAAGCACTACAGTGCTTTGTGCTTTTGTGACTTTAAAGGCAAATTTCAGGTTATAAATAGGTATATGTGTGGTTAGGTTAGCAAATGCACTCAGAAATCTAGTTAAAAAATAATCTAGCTGAATTATTGTCAAACTTGTCCAAGTCTGCTGAGCTGCAGAAGTTCTAGTCCCTTCAAAAAAAACACCTGTCTTTTCCCTTGTTATTCCATCTAGAAGAAAGAAGGGATTCCTCCCTTCCACAAATCTCTCCTATTAACAAGGGGAGGAGGGTGCCAGTAAAATTCTATTTTTTCAAATTGTACTCCTCAGGTATGGAGAGAAGGTAGAGAGCAGAAGTGAGCTGATACCAGGGTGTATGAGATACTGGCTTCATGGTACTTCCTATGAGGCTATTCCCTCCTGTTATAGGGCAGAAACAGAAAATTATAAGCTACCTCCACAGGAAATTACTGGTAGTGGGACAAAATCAGCCCAAGCTGTGGGGTATCAAGATAGAAAGGTGGGATAAATAGCCACAGAGCCAAATTAGAGGCCCCAAACACTGCAAATCTTAGCGTTCTGACTCCTCACTCCATGTACAGTGTGCAACACTACACATGCACACATACATGAAATAACATTTTGAGTAAGTTAATCAAGGCTGCTCTTTTTTACTTTGGGACCCTGCTTTGCTAGTATATTTGTTGGGTAATGTGGCACTGAATGGCAGCAAAAGTTAGTGGAGAACAGTTCTTAGCAGCAGCAGCTACATGCAGATGAGATATTTCTGGTAACAGAAATAAATAAACTTCTGGTGATAATCATGTCTAAAGGATTCACAAAAAAAAGGGATTACTTCTCACTTGTGTACTACTGTTGTCATTTAGTGCCTGGCATATTACCTGTCAAAAATGAATTTATTAATAGTGACGACTACCTATAGTGATTCCATAAATAACACAAAACCCCAATACTTTTCCAGAATTTATTATTTTTATTTTATAACTCTGAAATTGATAATCAAAATTGCGACTGATCCTTATGTGATTACTACATGCCATCAGAACGTACCACATTCTAATACATTTTGCCATCATTCACAGGGTTCTATAAAAAGTTTTATAAGTGACAGGTAAAAATGGAAGTAAAAATATCTCTGTGGAAAGGAGTATAAATAATTTAGATATACAGAATCCACAAAAGAGATGACAAATGAAAGGATCAACAGACTTGACTACATAATTACTTAATACATTCATATGACAAAAGACACTAAGACAAGTGCACAGAGAGAAAATATCTGCCACGTATAATCGACACATTAACATCTAGAATACAGAGAAACTACTAGTCAATAAGAATAAGAAACTCCATTATTGACTAGTTCACAAAGATGTATGTTCAAGGATATTCACTGTAGAATTTTTTTATAATAGTGAAAAACTGGAAACAAGTATCCATCATTCGAAGGACCACTCGAGAAGTTACAGCAATGAAAGAGAGAGAAGTCTAGCTGTAATGTAATGACATATAAAGTTTTCCAAGACAAACTGAGTGGAAGGGCAAGTCACAGAACGTATATACTGTAAAAGAGAATTCTACTTATGTTAAAAAAAAAAAAGTCAAATAAATTGTTATAAAATGTGTCTCATGTATATGCATCGAAAAAGGTGTGGGAAGTTATATGCTAAATTGTAAGTGGTAGCTCTGAGGAGAGGAAGATGTGGTGGAATTGGACAGGATGACTTTTTCACCTTTTACTTTTTACATATTTTAGTATTTTATTTTCTTCCCGTCAGCACCATTTCAGGATTACTTGTACAATTTAAGATTTTAATACCAGAAGTCATGAATAACATTTTGAAAACTATGAACCAAAAACTATTATTTCAATCATGATTCTGAGATACCTGTTGAAAAAAAAATTTAAATCCTAAATATATTTTATATGAAATTACTATTTTTGTTTAAATCTTGCCTAAATTGTTTACCCCACATTTCCAAAGAATAAAAATACTATTCTTAAAAATTTATCAAATAATTTTATTCTTAATTTGTGGTAACTGAATTATATACTTACAGTCTGTGTTCTTTTAAACTAAAAAAATTAAGAAAGACATCAAAAATAACAAAGCAACATCAACGACAAGATGGTTTATGTATCCCAAATGTTGTTTATACTTTTGGTCTGCAAGAAAATGGCATGTGAAAACAATAAAACCTAATCTTAGGAATAAGTAGTGAATCCATTTGAGGACAAGACTGAACTGAGTCAAGCTAAATAAGGACAGAAATCCATAAACTTTTCTTCATCTTCTCCCTAAGCCATCACTTTATGAGAATGAAGACAAATACAAATTGATCATCATAATACATCCTTTGCAGACAGAGTATGAGCCAACCATTTTTGAAAGACTTTATTCCAGGCCATGTTTTTTTTTTTTAAACCTGTGCTGTCATCCATATAGTTTCACTTGCCCATTTGATTAAAAGCAATCTATGGCACAGATCATATTTCTTTTGTTTTTGTTTATTATACCACATCAAAACTACTTTTTTTCTGACATTTAAGGTATAGGGCATCATTATAATTTTTTGTTGCAGAAAATAAAATGTGACATTATTATAATAAAGAAACAAAACCGCTAGTTAACATAAATAATTATAGCTACAAGGACACATTCAAAACAGGCATGTGATTTGCATTCTTCTTCCCTCCCCAACTAGGTAAAATTCTTAAAACAAAAACAAAAACAAAAACAAAACACACACACATACAAAAACCAAAACAACCAAGCGTGATATTTCCAATGCATATGATTCTCTCATATAAACCGCCAGTATTTTATTGTCATTTCTTTCATTCAGGCAACAGACTATTAATCTTTTTTCAGAGAAGGGAATAGCCTTCTTAATTTTTTAACTCTTAGCTCGAGTAGGTATCAACATCCAAAGCAAGAGTACAAATACTGTCTTTGATCAGAAAATTCTCAAAGTGCTTTTCTCAGAGTGCAGGTGAGAATTATATAAGGAATAACAATTTGTTTCAGATAAGCAACTCACTGACTGAACTAACACAGACATTATTCTTTTGGCCTTTACCATGAAGGTACTGAAATAGTCTCTCAACCAGACTAAACTAATATTTAAAGTGGGTGTATTCTTTTTGGACTTCAAAAACTTTTGCTCTTTTCTGTTCATAATCTTCAGGTGGTGAGAGAAGAGATAATACAGTATCACATCTACAATCTTCAATTTTCTATCAACCAAGAAACAGTCTAGCTGGAAGTGCAGTATCCAGACACAGGATCAATTACTGTAGCCAGTATGTGTATTTCCAAAGTTGTTTGAAGAAAGGAGACTCTTTTTTTTAAATTTTTTTTTTATTTTTATTTTTTTAAAGATTTTATTTATTTGAGAGAGAGAATGAGATAGAGAGAGAGAGCATGAGGGGGGAGGGTGAGAGGGAGAAGCAGACTCCCTGCTGAGCAGGGAGCCCGATGTGGGACTCGATCCCGAGACTCCAGGATCATGACCTGAGCCGAAGGCAGTCGCTTAACCAACTGAGCCACCCAGGCGCCCCCTTTTTTTTTTTTTTAAAGATTTATTTGTCAGAGAGAGAGAGAGAGCACAAGCAGGGGGAGCGGCAGACAGAGGGAGAAGCAGGCTCCGCCAAGCAAGGAGGTGGATGCGGGACTTGATCCCAGGACTCTGGGATCCTGACCCAAGCCGAAGGCAGATGCCTAATTGACTGAGCCACCCAGGCATCCCAAGAAAGGAGATTCTTAATTCACTACACAAATGAATGCTTTTCAGGAACACAAAAATAAAAAAAGACTGAATACTACTATAAAATAAGTAAAAAATCAGGTACATATAAATTCAGAATATTCTATAAATACTGGGCCTTGAATATGAGAAACATATTGGATCTTAGAAATCACTGAAAATCTAGTATTAGCTTGACAGTTTGGGGATTCTTGTTCTCCCAATAATTCAGAATTACAAAATTTGGGAGGTACTGATATTTAAGATTTGGGAATTTTCATGATTTATCCTCTAAAAATTAGCATAATCCTTTAGAACCGTAAGTTTATAATAAATTTCAAAACAGTATCATGCCTAAAAGAAACAAAAATGTTTAAACCAATTCACAAAGATATGTATCATTTTGTTATAATGCTCTTTAGAGTTATTCTTCTTAATATGAAAAATAAAGAGTGAAGTGATTCTTAGTGTTATTCTTTTTTTTTTTTTAAGATTTTATTTATTTATTTGACAGAGAGAGAGACAGCGAGAGAAGGAACACAAGCAGGGGGAGTGGGAGAGGGAGAAGCAGGCTTCCCGCCAAGCAGGGAGCCCGATGCGGGGCTCGATCCCAGGACCATGGGATCATGACCCGAGCCGAAGGCAGTCGCTCAACCAACTGAGCCACCCAGGCGCCCCATCTTAGTGTTATTCTTGAGAGAAATAAACAATGCTGCTGTGAGTAGTGGGGAAAGGGAGCCTAATACTCGGTGGAAAGCTGGATCTGTCACCAGGTGGTCATGGGAAAAATTAAACGTTTTGTGTTTTAGTTTCCTCATCTGTAAAAACTAGGAAGATGAACTAAAGAGCTCTTCCAATTTTAAATGCTCTGATCCTAGGAAATGACACCACAAGATGTATATACACACACATAATTATGCAGGTCACTTAATAAAATAGTATATATATAATAAATGAAGTATTTCCTTTTACTCTACAGTAATATGTATAGACAGTAAAAGGCAGATTCACTAAGAATAGGTTACCTAGCCTCTTTTTTTTTTTTTTAAGATTTTATTTATTTATTTGAGAGAGAGAATGAGATAGAGCACGAGAGGGGGGAGGGTCAGAGGGAGAAGCAGACTCCCCGCTGAGCAGGGAGCCCGATGCGGGACTCGATTCTGGGACTCCAGCATCATGACCTGAGCCGAAGGCAGTCGCTTAACCAACTGAGCCACCCAGGCGCCCGGTTACCTAGCCTCTTGATCTTGGATTAATACAGAGCTATTACCACTTACTGATATATAAAATCATGAGAATGCAATACAACTTGAGATAGTTAGCAGTACTTTTAAAAAATGCTACAAGACCAGGGCACCTGGGTGGCTCAGTCATTAAGGGTCTGCCTTCACTCAGGTCATGATCCCAGGGTCCTGGGATCGAGTCCCACATCGGGCTCCCTCCTCGAGGGGAAACCTGCTTCTCCCTCTCCCACTCCCACTGCTTGCGTTCCTGCTCTTGCTATCTCTTTCTCTGTCAAATAAATAAATAAAATCTTTAAAAAAAAATGCTACAAGACCAGACTACTAGTTAATAAAGATTCTCTCACATGGTGGACAGCACCTCTTTTACTCATTACGTTACTGTGGTCACAACTGTTGTTAGTTATTAAATAGTTTTAACGTCCCCTTTCTTAATTTTCGAAGAGGACAAAGAAGTTTTTCCTTTCCATCTTAGAAAGCTTCAAGAAACTTAACTAAGACTGTATCACTTAGGTATCCTTTACACAGTGAAGACACTATTTACAACTTTAAGATGTAGTTTAGATAAACCTCTCAGTATAGTGTCAAATGAGTGCTTCCATGACATTTAAAAGAAGAGAAAATGTTCTGCAATAGTCAAGAGAGTGGGGAAATTCCAAAGAAGCACTGAAGTTGGACACAGCACCATAAATTTGGGGAAGGAGGATAACTTTTCTGATAAGAAAAATGGTATGAGCAAAGGCTTACATTAGTATGCCTTTAGAGAAATGAGTGAATCAGTGGCTGGTGTCAGACTCTATATAGAGGCAAGGAGAGAAGACAAATGATAACAGAATAGTCACTCTAAAGCAATCAGAAACTACCTACTAGGACAAAATGAAAATTGAGAATAATGTCTCTTTAAAGTTATTGCGTTTAGAACTTTTATATTGCAATGAATTTTACTTTTACTCTATATAGCAATATATCCTGGGAGAATTCACCATTAGTAACTAAATAAAACCAATAATATCTTCAGTTTTAACAATTTATATACATTATACTTGTATTAGGGTACCATATCTGAGAACTTATATGTCAGGTACCGTCAAATTATTGGGGAAAAAGAAATACACAAAATAAATTTTTTAAAAAACTTTATCTTTGTGGAACTTACATTCTAGTGTGTAGAGCAGGGAAGAGAAAGTAAAATGTATAATAAATCAGATGGTGAGAGGTATTGTGTAAAAAATAAAGCTGAGGGGCACCTGGGTGGCACAGTTGGTTAAGTGACTTGACTTTGGCTCAGGTCATGATCTCAGGTTTGTGAGATAGAAGCCCGCATTGGGCACCACATGGGGTGTGGATTCTGCTTAAGATTCTCTCTCTCCCTCTCCCCCTCTTCCCCCTCTCTCACTCTCTAAAACAAGCAAACACATAAAAAAATAAAGCAAGCTGAGAAGGATGCTGGAGGGATTGTCAATATTTTTATTTTATTATTTTAAGATTTTATTTATTTATTTGACAGAGAGAGACAGCGAGAGAGGGAATACAAGCAGGGGGAGTGGGAGAGGGAGAAGCAGGCTTCCCGCTGAGCAGGGAGCCCGATGTGGGGCTCAATCCCAGGACCCCGGGATCATGACCTGGGCCGAAGGCAGATGCTTAACGACTGAGCCACCCAGGCGCCCCGGGATTGTCAATATTTTTAAAGCTAACAAGTAAAACCCTCGTTGATAAAGTATTTAAATATATTTTGACGTTTAGGAAGTGCCCCAGTCCTTAGGATCCTAAACATTCTATTCAGGTTCAAGTTTATAAAAAATAAACCCATCTCCCCCACAACCTAGTTTACTTTTTAATCCCTTAAGTCTATAACCAATTTAATCCAATTTAGGATGAGATGAGTATCTACCATATTCAGAGAAATGAACTATGAATTTTGACCGAAGAATAATGCATCCATAACTAATGGAACACATGAATACTTGCTGTGATTGTTAAAAATGTAAATGACCTTAATTATAA
This sequence comes from Leptonychotes weddellii, assembly GCF_054177405.1. NCBI lineage: Eukaryota > Metazoa > Chordata > Mammalia > Carnivora > Phocidae > Leptonychotes > Leptonychotes weddellii. The sequence goes on from NC_138371.1 coordinate 25,761,444, forward strand.
ATGAGAAAAAAAACCTCCCCCTGCACCCTAGCAAGTGGCTGACTCCTCTTAATCTCAAAAGCCCAGTGATTTAAGGAAATCACACAAGTAGAAGTCTAAAAGTCTCCAGGGTAACCATAGCAAAAGGCACATTTGGGCACATGATTTTAAAACTATAGGACTATTTTGTTGTCATAGTCAAATATATATTAAAAATATTTTGCAGAAGTATACCCAGAAACAGCCATGGGCAATACAGAATATTTTGTACTGCTTATTTACTTTTAAGGATATTATAACTGACTGAAAGCATTGCTAACACATTCTCAACATGTCTTGATTAATTTTCTAAAGTGTTATGATTAATTTACTAAAGAAAGTAACAAAATGTTCAGGTGCTACACAACAGACTTTGGCTTTCCAAGAATCAATAACTATGTTGCACTGCCTTTTTTCCTCTATTTTTTTTCCCTGTACATTTTTTGGGGGTTGTTAACTTTGAAATACTTGTCATTTATTATATGCTCAAACTAGATCAACTGAGGTGTATGCAATCAATACCGGAAATTTAGCAATGCTCCAGGTTTCTGATGCTAATAATAAAGTCTTGTGGTATTAAATTTAGCATATCTTCACTGAAACCAGAAAGGAAAATAGCTGATTCAATGTTGTATATGTGTACATAATGTGTAGGTACGTATATATGTATGTATGTACACACACATACCCCACAACACAGATATCTCAACTTTAACTATAAAATTTTATTAAATTAGAATAATCACACTATCAAAATGAAGTTATATACATTTTTTGAGAAAGAGTATGAATAGGAAATGTGATAAACTAAAATAAATAAATCAGTGTCTTTATTAAACTACGTAAATTCTGACAGTTTTCAGAAAGTTTACTCTGTGCTCTTATTAAGGTCTTTCTCCCTTAATTAGGAGAATAAATCCATACTTCTGCTTCTAGTCTAAATATTAAAGAAAGGCAAGAAAAGGGAAAGTTATTTGTGTGATTTGAACTTGATGAGATTTAAACATTTACAAGACAAAAATAAAAGCCTGAAAATTTGCTTATATATTTTAATAAATTATTTGTATTAATAGTAAATATCAGTATAACCCAACCACTACTACCAAAAAAGGCAGCATACAGTAACAGGGAAACTTTTCCATGCTATTTAATAAAATTAATTCCCTGAACTATATTGTTCACTGGACTGAACTCAGAGAAATGGCTTTAAGTTCAATATTCATATTTTACAATTTACTGCATTTCTGTAATCACAATATTTGAATGCTATTTTTAATTATTTTTAAATGTGTAGCATGTGCTACAAGAAAGACACTGTTCTCAAAGAAGTATTTAACAGAAGTGAATTAGAAAAATGTTACATGATTTATAGAAATGAGCTGCATGATGATAGTCATCCTATAAGATGTGACTAATTCTATATTAACTTTCAGGAGAAAAGCTTTAGTGCTTTCTCAAATCAAAGTCGTTATTTTCTAAGTACTGGCAAAATGTATTTGCCTTGTTTGCCTTCAAGTAAGACTGACTACTCATGGCTCTCAAACAAGCCTTCATGTATCTGGTCACCAAGAGACAAACAGTGTTGCTTAGCGAGACAGCAACCATGACTGTGCATTATTTTAGATAGTAACATTTTATCCCATCCCTTCCTATTTTCCTTTCTTTCCTATCCAATACTATGTTTACAGCTTTTTACACCTTAAGCATTTCAAAGACGTGATCCTACATAAGCTACCTATATAAGTTCTAATAAATGGATTTTTTGGAAATGAATTTTTTTAAAGGAAAAAAGGGTTATACACCTCCTACAAACAGTTACTTATAGAAAAGCAATTTCTGTGTTGACTAAAGAGTGAAACTGTCTTCGTATTTTAAGTTCTGATTCATAAACTAGCTCAATGCTAAACTGTAAGGACCTACAAAAGTTATGCCCTGACGTTAAATATTTAAAGCCTACTGTTCCATTTACTCAATAAAACCCGAGGGACTATGTGAAAATCACTACATTCAAATGGAAAATGAATATCCAAGTGTGTTTATGAAGTTAACATTTATTATTTTGACAGGTCTATTTTGAACTAAATTTTGAAATGCTATTCTTGGTGAATTATTTACAAATTAGACATGGAAGAGTGACAATTCACTTTTCCTCAAGTGAGACAGCACGTGTTACAGGAGGAGTCATAAGACAGGAATCCCAGTTTTAGTTCTGACTTCACAGATGGAGAACTAGACATATTAAGAGATTTGTAAGGATTTTAAAAGACTGCAGAGGTATACCACACAGCCTCCAATATTATAAAATGTGAAGAATTCTTTCTATTTGGCAATGGAACCCCATGGACAATTAAGCCACATGCTAAGGTTTTTTTTTTTTTTTGGCTAAGCATTTTTATTATGTTTTGCTTGCTAGAAAAAGCCCAAGCACCTAGGCACCAAGAATATATTGGACTACATTTTAAAATTAGCAGTGGTAAAGCTACAAAGCTGATAAATTACATGCAGACAACAGCAAAGACTTTACATACAGTTCTGATAAAAGATTCACTGCAAGTTTAGGTATCTTTATTCCTGAAAGAATCAAAATCATGTACAATCACTGATGTACTTTTTTTTAAACCAACCTGGTGGTGATTTCTGGTAAGGTCGTTTTGATTAATAATACAATCTCAGGCCATTTCTCATGTCTCAGAGGCAAAAAGGATTAGTAAAGCATCAGAGTTTAATGAAAACTTGAAGTAGAAAAACTCCTTTTTAAGCTATGGAAAAATGAGACTAATTTCCTTGGCTTTTAAAAAATAAATCTGTAATTTCAGTAAGTTTTAACTGTCTGAAGCATATATGTCTGCTTCCTTTACTCTGTGCATCTCCACAGGGGGACTGTTTTTAATCCTGCCTTTCAAAGTTGTGACCCTCCCAAGAGGGAATCATTCATTAAACAAATACAGTTTCTGCGCCTATTACATAATAAGTGTTCTACCGAAAACTATGGGGACTAGAGTTTAAAACAGACAAGAAATTTTCTCTCAAAGAGCTTACAAGCTTGTAACAAGAGATACAATATGTGTTATATAAAAAGACACACACAAACACACAACACAGAGCTTGGCAAGTATAAACTAATCCTTATGACCAGGTTGCCTATCAATTCCCTCCAAACAAGTATTCAATAACAATGATTTAAAACCATAAAATTCCAGTTTGAAATGACAGATACACAATGAATTATGGGGAAAAAAAAAACATGAGCTGGCTATTTATTGGTAATCTTTCTACCGATACAGATCCTTTAAAAAATATTTCTATATTTATTTAAAGTAGGTTCCACGGCCAACGTGGGGCTTGAATTCATGACCCTGAGATCAAGAGTCAACAAACTACTGACTGAGCCAGCCAGGCGCCCCTCCTATTGATGTAGATCTAATTAGTAAGATAATGAAACCAATGTATTTTTTTAATACCTTGGCTAGAATACTTCTTCCAAGTGAACTTTTACAAACCTAAAGTATTACTGTTTAGGAACAAAAATCCTAGTAATCAATAAAGCTAGAAACATGAAAACCTTCTTCACAAAAAGATAATGCTACAAAAACAGTGATGAAGACTATGCTTACTGTTATTTCTTGCTCAGGGAAAAGGCTCTACCAGCAAATAAATCATTTAAGCTCTCCAAGGCTCAGTTTAGTCATCTGTAAAAAATGAAGGAGTTACTATTCCCTTAATGGTAAAACTTAATGTTAAGTTTGAATTCCCCCAATATAGTAGAGTTTATGAGTAATACACTATACCCTAACAGACATCATAATAAACTGTTTATAATTCTTAAAATATGGTACTAAAATTAAAATGTTTCACTGAAAGTTGTTCTATCTTGATTTGTACCTCATTCTGCTTCCATGTCTTCATTTTTGTTGTCCTTGCCACTGCCTAGAACACACTCCCTTTTATCGCTACCTATCCAAGTTCTTTAGCATTCAATTTATATTCTATTTTTCTCATAAAACTTTTCCTCACTAAATTCCTTCTCTTCTAAACTCTACAGCTCTTCAGAACAGTAGTAAAGAACTGACATTGAGCCATGCATACATCCTTCTTTCTTAGACTACTTTTGTCATCTCCACTATACTGTATGTAGGTTCTCTGAGGGCAGGAGCCATATACTCAGGTTTTACTGTTTACAGCAACTAGCACAACGCTTCATTTAATATCTATAAAAATACTTACCTGAATAAATTTTCTTACAATTATTTCACTTACTATAAAAAGTCAATGGTCAATAAATGTTCACTGAATAAATGACTAGACTTAAATGACAGTGAATTAAACCAAAGCATTAGTATTACTGGTCATAGCAAACAAAGCTGCTACTGATACTTTCAAGGAAATGATACTCCTTTAGGAGTACAGATAGTTCGGAACAAACAACAATTTTCACTTCAGTGATAAACAATGTATTTCTGAGTCTCCTATTTGCCAATCATCTACACAAAGAGGGGTAACAACCCTCAGAAATAATGGTTAAGTCAGCTTTGGCTAAATTACAAGCATTTTTAGTTACATCTATACCGTCATATAATTATAACCAGAAACTCACAGATAATCAGCTCATTAGAAAACTCTTAAAACTGAAGAAAGAAATCTTAGTTTCAGAAAAGATTCACTAACTTTGGGAAAGAAATTTTCTATTACCATCAACTTTCAGACCTACCCTCTACTCCTACACCAAGGTCTTTCTTAGCAATTTTAAGTTCCCACTTAATTCTCTCTTCTACAACAAAGTATCAGTCTTTACTTCTCACCTTTTGGCAAAAAACTCACCATCAATCCCGCAGACCTCTTATTCTCTAACCTTGCTCCTTACTAGATTTTTCAGAGATCCTAATTTAATCCAGTAGCAGAAAAAAAACTTTTAAGTGCTTTTCATTTTTGTTCAGACAGCCCATCTCATTCATGGTAAACTCCTTTATTACTTCAACTCAATCGTAAGAAAAAGCAACTCAGGCATTTAAAAGTTTATCAAGGAGTACCACTTTTTTTTTTTTTTAAGTTGAAATGCATGTAACTAGCCCCAAGAACTGATTAAATACATATTAAAGGTAATTTTTCAGCACTGGAGGTGTAAAATAGTGTCTTCTACTTATAACTGTTGGAATAAACACCAGAATATGAAAGACTAGTCTTCCCCCCTTCCTTTTTGATAACCTAGAAGACAGGTAAGTAAGACTCTAGGGAAAATAAAACATCTCTACAAAGCCACATCTGGCAGAGCTAAGAATGCAAAACAAAACAAAGAGTGTATATATATTAAGGGGAGAGAAGCATTCTGAATAAGAAAATCCAATAGCTACTCTTTATCCAGGTTTTAAATATGTCTCAAAAACCAGCACTTACAGATATCAGTATTAAGTTTAAAACCATCCTTTCTTCTTACCAGGATTAAGCTTTTCTATCATGACTGAGTTAGCATATAAAACTGGCAGAGGAAAACAGTCATTTTCACATTATCAGTTTGTCCCTTTAGTTCATGATCTTTACCTCCACCACAAAAGACAATTTACTGATTCCAGGATACCGTGAGATTTCATTTAAGTCCCTGGTTGCCCACAGATATGTTCCAGAAGGAAAATTTTCTGCCTTTACAGATTTCAATTATCTATCCCCAGCCCCCCAAATCTGTAAAGATGAGTGCTTTGTAAACATTTTAGTCACTGCGCAGGTAAAAACCAAACATGTCAATATTTTATATAATACTGTAAATCCTCAAAATACTAGTAAGGCAATATTCTTACATTAAGAACTTTCGCACATGGTAACTGTCAATTTGAGCATACAAAAAATGAGATACACAACAGCTTCATTTAATGACTTTTTTTTTGAAAGATAAAAGATTTATGTGTGTCCCTGCTGCTGGATTATTAGTTATCATTTTCTAATTTTAATCAACTTAAAACACAGCATGTGTATTTTAAAGATAAATATACTAACTGCATGTAGAAGGTACTATATTTAAATGCTACTTAGACGAGCTAAAAAAGAGAGGTACTGAAACTTGTTTTGTGTTCTAGTTGAAATGAGTATTACTTGGTCCAATTGGTTGACCAGGGACCCCCCACCCCCGCTGTTGCTGCCGCGTGCGCTCGCACACACACACACCACAAAATCATCTAAGCAGTAAAGTCCAAGTAGACAAGCATATAGGTGAAACTCATTTATTTCTTGCTATTTATATATTATTAGTTATTATTTATTGCTATTTACCTAGGTATCTAATATAAAAACTCACTGATAATTACACTAAGAAATATAGGAATATCATCAAAGAAAAAGTTAATGAGAAGAAAGAAAAAAAACAGAAACCACCGGGAAAAAGCTATCACCCTAACCAGCATTACTGAGTAGTAATATCACATGAGAATAGTCTGCTTAAAAAAAAAGACTAGACTACATGAGATGTTCTTTCTCATTTAGAGGAAAAAACTACTGACACTTTTTTGGCGGCAATAATGGAAGACTGTTCAGGGTATAAGAATCTCAACAAAAGAGTTAAATTCAGACTGAACTCACTTTGTGAGTTAACTCTTACATAATTTGCCTTTTCATGTACATCTGGGTCATTTCACTAAAACTTTAAAAACTAGAGCTAAAAAGGTAGTAAGGCAGTTCAAATAACCACTTCCTGTTAGAAACTGGTATTTCTCATTCAAAGGAAATGTCTTTCATTTAAAGAAATAAAGGCATAATGACAGATTCCCTTAGCTTAGAAGGTCATACAAGACCTAAAAATAAAATTAGCTTACTAACTGGTTAATAAATACAGGTACACCCATACAATGAGATGCCTCATTAAAAAAAAAAAAAAAAAGGAAGCTCTTTATGTACTGATATAAACCAATGGCTAAGCCATATTAGGTGAAAAAAAGCAAGATATAGAATAGTGTATATAGTATACTATCATTTGTTAAAAAAAAAGTGTGGGGCACGGGGTGGGGAATACATAAAGTATTTGCTTTTATATGGATAGAATTACCTCTGAAAGGACAAAAAAGAAATTGGTAACACTTGGGCAATGGGAATGAGCAGGAGGGTGTATCACATGACTGACTGCTCTATTACATTTTATATGTTTTGAATTATGGACTACCTGAATGAATGAATTATTAAAAAAATAAAATTGGAAATATAAATATATAATCTTCCTTTCTTCCATTACTTCACCAAGGGTGATTTCTCCTTTGATTGCTTTTTTATGACATATATTCTGCCTTATTAGTCATCGTGTCCCAAAAGTTCCTTGAGGGTAGAGATAAACCAGTGTAATTCATCTTTGGATTTCTTGCAGCTTCTGGCTGCGTATATTAAATGTAGTAATAATAATAATGAATAACATTTAAAATTATAGGAAAGGTTTGTGGAGCACTTGTGAAACATTAGGCATTTAATATGTATTAACTTATGTAACACCCACATTTCTATTAGGTAAATATAGTACATTTGTGACCAAGGAAATTGAGGAATGGAGAAGAAATCTGCTGAAGGTCCCACAGCCAGGAAGTTATAATACAGCTTTAAAATGAATAGCTATCATTGAGTCCCTAAGGAGGAACTTTATAATTATCTCGCAGCCCTATAAAGTAGGTGGTAGTCTAATTTAACAGATAAGGAAACCAAGTTGAAAGATTAATAAACTTCTGTAAGACACAAATTTCTTGAGGGTAGGCACATGATAGTAGTGGCCAACAGCAGGAATGAAGCCCAGGCCTATGAGTCCAAACCCAATGCTCTTTCCACTAACTACATTCTCTGTCACAGTAAATGCTAACTAAATATTTGAACTACCACGAACTATTGCCTCAAGTGATTCTGCAGTAGAGAGGAGTTCACACATGAGTAAGGAAAAAAAATACTTGCATTTTTTCCATTCCCGAATTATCTAGTATATTCTTAAATTCAAATTTGAGCTCTAACTATCCAATAAAGAAGCCATCACTGGAAGTGACACTGTACATCAAGAAACACATGCCTGTAAGACTCTGACACAGGCTGCTGTAAGAAAGTCTATATAACCATATCTGATAAATTATTTTATGAAATAAATGGTATTATAAATTTCAGCGATACACTGGAAGCCATTATGTTACATTTTTTTCTACTGTGGAAAAAAACGAACAAAACTTTTAAAATAAGGTGAAGTGGGACATACATGGTTTTACTATAACCATATTATATCCAAAAAATAAAACCCAATGCCTTAGGATGAAAGATAAAATAAAGCTAATTGTCTACAAAAATGAAAATTTCTATTAATCAGATATAATCAAGAAAATGAATTTCAGAAAGCAGGAAAAGGAAGGTACCATTTTATGAATCAGGCTTCTAAGTTTCCTTAGGTTCTTACATGGGGGGAAAAAAATCATTCAAAAAGGGGTAACACCAGCGTTTTAAATTCCACAAGAAGTGGCCTTTTAACAGTTTTCAGTCTGAGTCAAAGATTTATTCGCTTTCTGAATAATGTATCCATTTAAAAAAAAAAAGTACAGATTTAACTGTAATTTTTACTGATCCCTGAGAAGTGACCTAAGTATAACTTATAACCATGCTCCAAGTGAACATTCAAATATTAATGCATATAAAAGTCTGAAACATTCCACTTGGAATTTCTAAGAATTACAGATTATGAATCTATGAATAAAACAAAATTAAAAAGATCTTTTGGCTAAGACAAGAAAAAATCCATCAGAAAACTTTTTTTTTTCCTTTTAATTCACAAAGAAAGAGTCACTGTCCTACATTCTCTGTAAGGGAAAAATATTCTACTCAACTGATGCCGGCCTGCAGAAAATCTTAAGGAAAAACAAATCTATGGCATCATCAACACTATAATTACTTCAGTGTTTGTAAATAAAATCACCTCCCCAATCCTTATGTAAAAACACTTTACTGCATCTTAAATTTTCTCAGCTGTGACATACTGCTAATGTGTGTGTGTGTATTTTTTTTAAGACTTACAATAGAGTGAAGTGGGTTTTGAAAAAGTGACTTGGATACAGAAAAATCAAAGACAGCGCTTCTATTACCAATCAGTATTTATTCTTAAGAAGAAACCTTGTATGTATCAATCACAATGCCATCCTACTATGACAGTAAGTATTTCTAGAACAACTTGTTCATTTTTTGCACCACCTAAAATAACCGTTTTGGCTTTATTTTTAAAGCAGGAAATGAGCCGTGAGTGTAAAAAGATTTCAATAGCTGGCAACCAAAGTATCTTTTACACCAAACCTTTAGAAGGCAGAACTGATGCAAGCTAAGGCTAGGATAAAATTCTAACTTCTTAGGAAGGTATCAGGAACTTAAATAGGTCATATTCCAGGTCCTTTCAAAACTGTCTTTTAATCTTTAATGTGTCAGTGACTTTTCTGCCGTTCCTTTTTCCCAACAGGCAAAGAAAAAATAAGCCTTGTGGCTTAAACTATTGTCGTTCCCCGGCCGGAGTTACTGTTGCACGGGAGGCAAACACTGGATACTTCTAAATGTCTATTTTTAGAATTAGTATTAATCAATCTCTTATTTAAGTTTAGACAGAAACATGTGGGAAACTTGGTAGGGGGTGGGAGATCCAGAGGACCCAAACTCGGTTCCCCCCCCCGCAAAAAAGTGATGTAAAACAAAAGTGCATCGGCTAATGTTCGTTTCAACAAAGTGTTTCAGAATGATAGATCTCAAGGATTATTACCTTGTTGAAAAGGGTTAAAACCGAAACTGTTTTTCAAACACCAGCTTCCCTTTTACAGGATCCCAACAGTTTTTTGAAAAGTTTTACAAATGTTTTTCTTAGCACCCCCTTCCTCCCCAAGAACGCATTTCCATGACTACTGCCTTAAAAAAAGAGTGAGGGAGAGTCAAAATTATATTAAAAAGCACGGCTCTCATTATGTCAACTAAGCAGAAAAGAACAGAAAACAGTATCTCCCCAATGGGGTGGGAGCGGGAAAAGGGCATGAATAAAATACAGTACGAGAGGAAACCTTTGGTTTCGAACTTTATTGCACAAAGAGAGTGGAGAGAAGAGTAGGTCAGACGTTGCAGCGCTTCCCCTCCCGAAGCGGGCATGGCAGACACCGAGGCTACCGGGAAGGCAGGCACCTTCACCTCCTCTGCCCTCAACTGTCGCCTTCTTCCTCCTCCACCCCCCGCGGGCACCCCGGCGGCGCTGCCCCGGCGGACGGCGGGGCCAGGTCGGGCCAGGCCGGGGGCGAGGCGGGTGGCGGGGGCCGGCCGAGCGGACGGGCGGCGCGGGGGGCAGCGCCGGGGCAGGCGGGCGGCGGGCGGCCTCCCCCGGGGCGGCTCCCGGCTCCCGGCTCCGCGCCCGGCCCGGCCCGGCGGCGGTGGCGGCGGCGGCGGCGGGAACGCGGGCGCCAGCTCGCCGCGGCCGGCCGCCCGCACACACCCCCGGCCGCCGGCTCCCACCCCGCCCGCCGCCCGCCGCCCCCCGCCATGAGCGCCGCCGCTGGCTGCAGGCAGAGTCGCTGCCGCCCCGGCCGCCGCTGGCTCCAGTCCGCCGCCATTATTCTTTGTTCGCTGCGAGCGGCGGCGATGTTGTGGGGCTCGGGCGGAGGCTCCATCTTTACTGCGGCCCCTCCTGCGAGGGGAAGGCCCCGAGCGCGGGTGTCCGGCGCCTCCCCGTCCCCCCTCCGTCCCCCCGGCTCTCTCCGGCTCCTGCCTCCTCCTCCTGCTCCTCTTACCGGTGGTACAAGCTCCTCCGTCACTGCTTTCGTTCGCGGCCCGGATCTCGCTGGAGTTTTATTCTCTCCCCCACGTAACACACCGCGTCAAACTACACCTCCGCCGCGTCACTCACCAACACTCCGCTTCTCCCAGCCGCCCGGGCCACAGGCAGCAGCAGCCGCCGCCGACTGAGGAGCCGCAGCCAGGGAGCCAGCCAGCGCCGCCCAGTGCCGAGTGCGCAGCGGCCGCGCACGGAAACAGCCGAGCTCGGCCCGGAGGAGCTCGAGCGGCCCCGCCCCCCGCGCTGGAGGCGGAACTTGCCGAAGGCCTTCGGGCTCCTTCGGCCAAGGCGAAGGCGTTCCGCGGGGAGTGGGGTGGTGGCTAAGGTGGGAAGGGACGGGCGGGGGTGGAGTGGTCTGAGCCCCACCTCGCCGTTTCGGCGGATAAAACCCGGCGGCGGCAGTCTGCAGGAGGAAGGCGGGTTTGCGTGTGGCCCCGTGGGGAATTCCCTAGGGGTGTCGACGGCTCCGTGGAAACCGCCGCACCTGCCTGCCTCTGCGGCGGTAAGCGGCGGGCTCTAGGGCGGCTGCGGCGGGCCGGGCCTGAGCCCTGGCACCTGAGCGCCGCCGGCGCCGGGAACTTTCAAACGCTGCGGGGACTTGGCCGACGCGCCGCCGGGTCTGGGACACGGTTGAGTGCCGGAGTCGGGCGAGCCGGGAGGAAGCGCGGCGGAGGCTCTGCAAACGCCCGGAAGCCTGGGGCCCGGCGGGGGTCTGGGCCGGGTGCCGGGACGAGGGGCCCCTGCGCTGCCCCGGAGTTGTGGCGCCCGGGTGGGAAGGGTTTGCCGGGCCCGCGGCCTCTCCTCTCCGAGAGTCAGCGGAGAGACCCGGAGGCCGCCAGCCCAGCTGTTCGATCTCGGGGGCGGGGGTTGGGGCGGAGGCCCCGGCATTTGTGGCACCTCGCCGAGTGCAGCCCAGCAGCCAGGCCGTGGATGACCTGTTCGGTCTTCGGGGGCCTCCGAGCAATGACCCGTCCTGACCGAGGTTGCTCTGGGACACTCTGAAATATGACCCCCCTCTCCCCCCACCTGCCCGCCTTTTTTTTCTGGCAACCTCCCGGGTCGCTGTCTTCTCACGGCCGTTTCTTACCGCAGTGGTTTACACCCACTGCGCCCTTTTCTTCACCACCCACTCCCACTCTAAACCCGACAGTGTGACTAACGTTCCCTCGACTACTGAACGGCTTTCTCAGAGGTCGCTCAAGGCCACGTTTCTGACTCTTTCTTCTTCTTTTTATTGAACTTTGCAGTCCTCTCCCCGGGCTCTCATGTCTTATAATTCTCTGTCCTTTTAAAGCAAACCTATCTTTAGGAAGCCGACCGAGAGGACCGAGTGGGTTCATATCTGACTGAGCCGCACCCCTTATTGGCTTCCTGTCACAAAGAAGAGTTGCTCTTCCTGGTACACTAGGTCCCTTTCTGCTTTCTCAGGGACTTGGGGCTGAAGAGGATCCCTCTTTCCTTCTGTTATATTCAACCCTTCCTCCACTGCTGGCTTTTTTATTACTTGAACGTGCTCAAGTCTCTCATTTATTTAAAAATATTTCTCTCTAAATCTTTGTCCAGCTATGACTGCAGTTGTGTCTTACCCAGTGGACATTCTCACGTGTCCCATTCCTCTGCCCTCTCCAGTCTAGCTTCGGTTCCTACCACTCACCTGAAGCAGCTCTGAATTGTCACCTTCAGTTCTCATCTTACAAGACCTCATTCTGGCATTTGGAACTACTGACCACACCCTTATTTAAATATTCTCTTCTCTCTGCTCTTATTTCAATTTTCCTCTTATTTCTCTGTTCTTTAACAAGCAGCTTCTCTGGTATTGGAATATTGGAATCCTCCAGAGCTGAGCCCTCATGTACACTTTTCTGGGTGGTCTCATCCTCGTCCAGCAGCTTCAGGTACCCTCTGCCAAAGACTGTCCAACCCATACCTCAAGCCTAGATCTTGCTCTTGAACTCTGAATTCATATTTCTAACTGGCTTTGCAACACTTTCATTTGGATGACTGGGCCATGTCAAACTCAACCTATCTATCATATTCCCTCCAAAATCCTCTTCTCATAGCCCTTGGATCAGTAAGGGGCATCCTATCAATCTACTCAGTTCAAGCCAGAAACTTAAGATACTTCTGACACACATCCGAATCACCTAGACTTGTCTGCCTTAAAAAATTGGATTTGTGGGGTGCCTAGGGTGGCTCAGTCAGTTAAATGTCCGACTCTTGATTTTGGCTCAGGTCATGATCTCAGAGTCATGGGGATCAAGCCTAGCATTGGGCTCCATGCTCAGTGCTGAGTCTGCTTGAGATTCTCTCCCTCTCCCTCTGCCCCCCTTCCCCCAACACTCTCACTCTAAAATAAATAAATAAAATATTTTAAAAAATAAAAAATTTGATTTGTGGCCTCTCCTTTCCTATGGCTACTTTTCATACTCTAGTATAATCAACCTTCATCATTTGAAGTCCTGCAATGACTATCATCTTGGTCTAACAGAACTGCTTTTGCCATGCTGTAGCCAGAGTCATTTTTTTTTTAAATATAAATCTGATCAAGTCACTACTCTGCTTGAATTCTTAATGGCTTCCCTTTGCTTACCGAAAACAGTCCAAGCTCCTTATCATGGACACCAGACCCTCTACCATATGGGCTTCTCATTCTCCCCAGCTTCCCCAACCGTCCTCCTAGCTCTCAGCACTCCAGCCATATTAGTCTTTTTATTTTTTCTAGGCTCTTTTCTCTCTCTGTCTTTTTTTCCCCCTACTGTAGGCTCTCATCTCAAGGTACTTACAGATGTGGTTCTCCTCCTCTGGAATTCTTTTTTGCTATCCACTCCCCCTACCAAACTGTAATTTCTCACATTCTTTTCTGACTCACCATACATACATTTAAGGTCTGTGCAGGTAGGGATTATGTCTGTCTTGTTCACCACCAGCTCTTCCCCTCCTTTCCCATTCGTAGCACCAGCAACAATTTCTAGAATGTAGCAGTGCCTGTTAAATATTTATTGAATAAATAATGAATACATCTGGTCCTGGGCAAAGTTCCTTAATATCTTGGTGTTCAAACCCTGGTTTAGCCACTTACTATGTGACACTAGGCAAATTGTTCAATCTTGTCCCTCAGTTTTCCCATATGCAAAATAAAGATGATAATAGCACTTACATCATCGTGTTACTGTGATAATTAAATGAGACCATTGATGGAATGTGTTCTTGGAACAATGTTTGGCATGTAATAAGTTGATTAAAATGTTGCCTATTACTAGCTTTTGTTGCATATCTCACCCTTGTGTCAAATACATTTCAAAATTGAGATTATCAACTTGCTCTTCTTCTTACCCTATACATGATACCAAATTCTTGGAATTATTTACTCATAGCCTATTTTTATCACCCATCAAAATAGTAATTTTTTATTTCATAATTCCTCACATTCTTCCTGTCTGTTCATGATGACCTTCAGTTAGGCCCTATCTCTTCATATCTTACTTTGCTAATTTCCTAGGTGTGTTCTGACTGTAGGCCCACTTTCCTTATTCCCTTGTGCCCTGTCGTCAGACCTATGGGCCTCCGACAGTTATTAAACCCTGTATTTTCCTTGAGTTCTGCTCTCTTGGCTTCTGTTCTCACCTAATTTTGTTCATTTACTCATTCATTCAATCATCCATTCATCCAAGTGCAAGTTATTTTACTGAACATTTTGGATATATTCCAGATTTGAAATCGAGTCTCTCAATTTCATCTAGTCTTCTCTAGCATCTCCATGAACCATGAAAATGAACTAGAAATGTCAAACTTTCAGCATCCATTTTTTGTCTCTGGGACTTGGAAGCTACCTTTTTTTTTGACTCAATTATACCCCTGGAAAATATGATCAATATTGGGAAAAGTAGAGAATAGCACATGGATATAACTTGACTTAGTTTATGATAGATAAGTGCCCTGAGCGAGATCCAGAAAAGGGGGAAGATCTCAAGTTGATTATAAAAGGCTTCAAGGAGAAAGTGGTATCTGAGAGCTTCTCTCTAACCACGGCTTCCTTTTCCTTTTCCTGTTATTTTTCTCTCTTGCTTCTGCTGTTGAACCTAATTATCATTCTCACTACAAACTCAAGTTCCATGAACGCTGCCTATTCTAGTTCATCACCTCTCATGACTTAATTTGCTTTCCTACCTAAGCCCAAAGCCATGGTGACCTATTTCATTTATTCTAAAAGTATCTGTTAAACACCTACTTTGTGCCATGCACTTTTAGAAATGGGCTAGAGTAGTGAATAAAACATTGCTTCTGTCTCAAAGGTACTAAAATCTTCAACCTCTCCTCTTTCTGCCATTTCTTTTTGTCCACTCATTTGTGCTCTCATCCAGTCTCATGGTTGTAAATACTAGGTGTATGCTGACAACTTTCAAAATTATACCTTCCCCACAAATCACTCTCCCAAACTCTAGGCTCATTTAAACAAGTACCTACGCACACCTTGACTTGGTTATTGTCTTAGCCTGGCATCCCCCAGGAAGCAGACCTGAGGCATACGCCTCTGTGCTGTTATTTTATTAGGGAATATAATCCCTGGGAAATGAGGATAGGGAAAAGAAGTGAGTCAGGGGAAGAGGTCAAGATTCAGTTAATGGGATGGATGCTAACACTACTCTCCTCCCCCAAATTCAGATACTTCCATTTTGTATGGGCCTGAACATGAAGCAAAGCACTATCGGGTGATTATGGCCTGAGGTATGTTGGCTATGGCAATAGGGACAGAATAAGAGGCCAAAGGCCCCACAGGCAAGGAGACCAAAAGGATCTGAGATGCTATAGATGTCTAATAGACACCTCAAACTCAATATATCCAAATCTGAATGGAATTTCCCCCTCACATTTGTATTTGAAGCTTTTCCCATCCTAATAGCTGAGGTTAAAAATCTTGGCGTGATTGTTAGTACCTTCCTTTCTCTCACACCTGACATCTGTTCCTTTAGGAAAATTTATTGGCTGTACCTGCAAAATGTATCCAAATCTGACTGCTTACCACTTCCACTGTGAGTGAGCCAAGTCTACAATACCTTCATTTCTTGCCTGGATTACTGCAATTGCTTCTGAAGAAGTTCCTTACGTCTTGCCTGGCCATACACCAGCCACGCTTCTGCCTTAGCACCTTGGGGATGTTTCAGTGCCTAAAATGTTCTTTTTCCAAATATGGAGAGAGTTAACTCCCTCACTTCCTTCAAGTCTGCTGAGGGAGAAAGCACTTTCTCGCTGAGGCCATGAGCATTCTATATCTATCTATCTATCTATCTATCTATCTATCTATCTATCTATCTATCTCTCTATCTCTCTATCATCTATCTATCTCTCATCTATCTATTTTTTTCTTTATTCATGAAGTTTTATTTAGAGTTACTTCCTCATGCTAGACGTAAAATTACTGGGGCAAAGATCATGAAGCATTCTCAAGTCCTTGATTATCAAATTCAGAAGGGTTATAGCAATTTACACTCCTTTAAGCAATGTATGAAAATGCCCACCTCAGTCCATCTTTATTTACTCTGACTGCTCATTTATGGGTGAAAAGGGCATCTCCTTGTGGGTTTTTTTTTTTGACCATACTATTTAAAATTGCAACTTGACACCCACCTCAACCACTCCCCCCAATACCCACCCCATTTTTCTGGAATCTCCATATCCTGTTAATATTTTTTTCTGTAGCACTTATTACCTTCAAACATACTATTTTACTATTTTTTATGTTTATTGTTGACTGGCTCCCCTGCTAAAATACAAGTTTTAAAGAGCAATATTTTCGTTTTGTTCACTGATGTATGTCAAGTATTAGAACCATGCCCTAGCATATACCCGGTGCTCAATACGTATTTGTTGAATGAATTTCCAACTTGCCTGTCTTTGATCTTAGATGGTTCATACTGTTCAGATTTATTTTCTTGGTTGATTTTGCAGTTAAAATGAGGAGGCATATAAAAGGCTTTTTCTTATTTCTTAATTACCTTATAATCTTAAACTTAATGTAATAGGTATCAATAGTTTCTGGATCAGGAAGCAATTGAAATCATTAACATCTCTCTATTTATAACAGCAAAAAAAAAAAAAAGTGAATGACCCAAATATCCCCACTACCAAATAATTAACTATTTAATTAATTTTATGTCCCTTATAGGTACATGTACCTCTTTTAATACTGATTATAATGTAACTATTCATTGTCTTGTTTTCATCTTTCACTGAACCATGAGCTCCCTAAAGGCAAAGTTTTGTTTTGTTGAACTTGCATCACTAGTAACTGGCATATAATAGATGCTTAGTAATGTTTCTTGAATAAAAGAATGAAAGCATAGTTAGAGTTTCTCCAGCACTGGTGAAGGGAGAGGTCCCTTGCCCAGTTGATGCAAGCATATGATCTACTGAGTTCTTCCCCTGCAAAGTGTAGAGGGATGCTGGAGGCTCTTCATAGTTGGAATTGGTGAAAGTTATCAATGCTCATGAAGTCATCTTGTGATTTTCATTGTACTTTCCAGATAGTTTTCCAACAGAGAAGAGAAAGCACTGACCTGTTAAAATTATTCCTGGTCTGTTTACGAGTTATAGTTCCCCACGTAAATTAATACATTGCTCCTTAAAATTAATCTTAACAATAACAAAAAATAACTCTTGACTTCCACTTCCTTCTCCAGCTACTGTCTCATTTTTCTTTTTCTTTCTTTCTGTTTTTTTTTTTTTGCTCTCTCTACAGTAAATACCCTTGAAAGAGTTCTATATCACTGTCCCAATTCCTTTTCTCTGATTTTCTGTTAAATCCACTGCAACTAGCTCTTACCCGCAGCATTCCACCCCACTGCTCTCCACGTTACTTAATCCAATGACCTGTTTTTAGTCTTCATCTCACTTGACCTGTCAGCAGCATCTCACACAGTTGATGCTTCCCTTCTCCCTGTAACACTTTCTTCACTTGGCTTCTGGGACTCTGTGTTCTCCTGGTTTTTGTCCTACACTACTGGTGACTGTTCTCAGTTTCCTTTGCTCACTGACCTCTTAATATTGGAATGTCTCAGGACTCTGTCCTTGGACTTCTTTTTTTTTTTTTTTAGGGTTTTATTTATTTGAGATAGAGAGCAAGAGAGAGCACAAGCAGCAAGGAGGAGCAGAGGGAGAGGGAGAAGTAGGCTCCCCTTGAGTAGTGAGCCAAGGCGGGGCTCCATCCCAGGACCCTGAGATCATGACCAGAGCTGAAGGCAGACGCTTAACCAGCTGAGCCACCTAGGCGCCCTGGGACTTCTTTTGTTCTGTGTATTCTCTCCCTTAGTGATCTTCTTCAATCTTATGACAATAGATATAAGTAAGCTCACAACTCCCTAGCTTCAGACCCAGACTTGTATATCCAAGTACCTCAGCATCCCTACTTGGATGTTTAATGGACCTCTTATATCAAAACTGAACTCTGGATCTCCTCTCCCCTCACAAACCTTCTCTCCTTACGACCTTCTCTATCTCAGTTAACTGCAATTCCATTTTTCCCATTGCAGAGGCTGACTCAGCAACTTTTTTTTTTCTTTTCTATTTGTTTTTTATTAACAAGCAAAATAATAATTAAAAAACAACAACAACAACCACCTTAAAGTTGGAACAGCAATGAGTCAAACTGCTGCTGAAGTTCCTGGATGTACCCAGGGTACATGCTCTCTCACTGCGAGGCAGAACCTAGGCACATGACTGTGCATTTAGGTATATATATGACCAAGAAAAGTCAGAGAGTTGGAAACCACTGGAGAACAGAAAGCATTAAGAGCTTTTCATCAGGCAATCCCAAAGCACTCTGCCCTTTTCCTCTTCTTTGCCTCTGTATCCTCTGTGGTTCCTGTTCCAGCTGAACTTGTAACAATCCCAAATCGCTCCTTCCTCTTTTTCAGTTTCTCATCATCTTCAGACTTTCTGGATATTGAAGAGACATTCAAACCAAACCTTTGGGCTCTTTCCTTTAGTTTATCCAGGTTAACCATAGGCTTGGCATCAGATGACAGACCTTTGCTGCCCGGGCAGCTTTCTTACTCTCCAAGCTCACAGGTACATTGAATCGTTCAGCTCTCTTCTGCATTCTCTCAGTCTGTGGTATCTCAGATATAATTTTTACCACTTTCTTCTCTGCTGCCACATCAACAGTTTTCTCAGGGGGTTCTTCCTCTTTGACAGGCAGTTCTATGGGCTTTGGTTCTTCTTCTTCTGTTTCATCTCCCAGTACATCTTCTTCATTTGCCTCCTCTTCAGCATGCTCTTCAAGATATGCCTGGAGCCGGTTGATGAGATCTTCTTTTATTCCCTTGGTCTCCAAGTCACGAGCAAGACATTCCTGCTTTAGTTCAGCAAGCTTCAGTTTATGGAGCTCCACCGTCTCCGCCGCCATCTTGTTACCCCTCCAGTCCACTTGACTCAGCAACTTTTATACCCCACATCCAACCTGGCATCAAATCCTGTTGCTCTCCCTTCAAAATATACGACCACTCTCCCCATCTCCTCTGATACCGCCACTCTCACCTTTGCCTAGGAGTTTGTATCAGCTACCCTTAATCTTTATTCTGTTCTCAACATAGCAGTCAGCGCAATCCTTTTAAAACATAAAGTAACCATGCTATCACTGTCCAGAACTGTCTAGCAGGCCCCCATCTCACTCAGAGTGTAAGCCATGATTCTCGCAATTAGCCTACAATTCCCATTATCTCTGTGCTCTCACTTCCCATTCTTCTTCCCCTTAATTTTCTTTGGTCATGTTGGCCACCTTGCTGTTCCTCAAATATCTTGGACACGCTTTCTCCTCGGGAACTGTGCACATGCTCTTCCTTGTGCTTGGAATGCTCCTTCCAGACATTTTCATGTCTTCCTTATCTCCTCAGGTTTTTGCTCAGATGTCCCCATTTTTGTGAGGCCTTCTCTTACTACCCTGATGAAAATTGTTCACCTTACACTCCACCTCTCTTTGCTCTTTTGCTCCCCCTATCTCTCTTTGCCACTTTATTTTTCTCCATAGCACCTATCACTCTGTGGTGTGCTATCTACTTAACTCATTTATTGTGTTAATTGTCCATCTGATCCCTCTAGGGCAGGGACTTTGCCTTTTTTTTTTCACTGCTGTGTCCTTAACCTCTAGAACAGTGTCTTATACATAGCTGGCATTCAAATATTTGTTGACTGAATGTAGTTGAAATTATGGATTTAATATTAATCTCCTAGTATTTGGTTAGCAAAACAGATCGCTTCAGCCTGATCACCTCTGGATGCATCCAATGATATTGAGTTGCTGTATTGCAGCCTGAATCATGAAGGTTCCACTGAGGTACTGCCTTATCGTGGGTCTTGATTTCAGCATGGCCATGCCCTCTATCCTGGTTCCATATAACCTGAAGGAGATGAGGACCTCTCTGAAGCTTTCTGATTTTCCCATGTCCCAGAGTCGGAACTGAGGAACAGACAAGCAAGATTCTGGGTACTTTTAATTTCTATTTTGAGGACTAAATGGTAAGCTACCACTACTGCACCAGTCTCAGCTTCCTGTGACTGAACACAGTACCACATAAACAAAGTCAGATGGCCTCTTATCCTCCTAGAAATTACAAAAGGGCCAGTGGTTGGTGATTAAAATCAGTAGTGGTAACAGGTGAATATTTATTGAGTGTTTACTTTGTGCCAAGTGCTGTTCTAAACACTTGTGCTGTATTGATTAATTTAATCCTCACAATACCCAATGAGGGGAAGTATTAGGAACATTTTATAGATAAGTAAGCTGAAGCACAGAAGAGCAAAGAAATGTCTCTGAGATCCTAGAGCTAGTAAGTGGCAAGGTCAGAATGTGAACCCAGGCAGTCAGGTTCCAGAGCTTTACTCTCAATCATGGGGCTCCACTGCCTGGTTGTAAGGAGGACTGTGGGGAGGGACTTTGCATTGAAAGGAAAGTGGAGTAATTATGATTTCATCAGTATAATTCTACCATTCTGAAAGCCCTGTAGTAACCCAAACGTTTTTTCTGGCATCAGCCTATTGCCATTTTCATACATGACACAAGAATCAGGCCAACTAGGGGCGCCTGGGTGGCTCAGTCTTTAAGCGTCTGCCTTCAGCTCAGGTCCTGATCTCATGGTCGGGGATCGAGCCCCACGTTGGGCTCCCTGCTCCGCGGGGAATCTGCTTCTCCCTCTCCCTCTGCCTGCCGCTCCCTCTGCTTGTGCTCTCTCTCTCTGTCAAATAAATAAATAAAATCTTTATATACATATATGTATATAAAGAATCAGGTCAGCTAGCTTCCAAGATACCGTGCTTCCTTGGCAAAGAGTAGGCCTCTTGAGACTGCCAAGTCACTCCCTTCCCTCTTTGCTTCACTAGCTGCTACTCCATAGCTGAGTTTTGAAGGGTACATCATTAGCTCTGAGCCCTACCTAACTGTTCTCCTCCCCACACCAACACCCAGTCTGGTTTGGGGGCCTCTTTGTTTCCATCAAAGTGCCTATCACACTTAACTGGTCATTATTTGATTGTCTAGTCCCCTGCTAGACTACAGTCTCTATGAGGGCAGAGATTACATCTGCCTTATTCATTGTGATATGCCTAGCATGATGTTTTTCACATTGGCATTCAGTAAAATTGTTTTGAATTAATAAAAGTGGTTTTTCCATAGAATATTATATCCATGCATGAAGGTGAATTTTCTTGTGGCCAAGTTTGTCTAGCCTGAAATGGAAAATATAATTTTCTTTTAGTCTGCTTTTCAGCTGTTGGGTTTCCATGTTATCATTGCCTGCGCCATAATCCTAGTTGTCATTTGGTGCTTCTTTCCGCCTCAGATTCAGCTATCATTCAACTGCTATGTGACGTCTCACTAGGATCTTTGATGTCTACGTGCCAATTTAAAACTGAGATAACTTTTCTGGGGTTCAGTTTCCTCAGCCATGTATTCAAGATACCTAATTGACTTGCACAAGATGAAACTGTAAATTTGAAGGTGGATTTGAATTTCGAGCTCCCAATTCTAAATTTAGCTTCCTTTTTTTTTTCATATATCATGTTGTCTTCCTATTCCCATCTCTGCTCCATGTCTACTAGGCTATGGGTGGCACCTGTATTACTCAGTGACAACCATATTTCGTAATCTTACCATAGGTAACTCCTCCACAAGCCTTTTTTCCTCCTCCCCTTTGTTCTGTTTATCACTTTTTATTAATTTTCTTCCCATTTCCACTCTGCTGGCTCCTCTCCCAAACAGTGGCACTCAGGGTTTATGAAAACATTCTCAGGCCTGTCCTAATCTTGTATATGGATTGAGGACTTTAGTGATAATTGGTTATTTCTATTATCTGCTCTCCTTACTTATATCTATTTCAGAAGTAGATAGGAGACGAGTTTCAGAGATTTGAACCAGGACACATACTATCTGGGCTCCTGATCAAACAAGATGATTAAATACATGCTTTTTGCTCTGTTCTTTCCTGACCCTCCATAGTGCAGGAGTAAGAAAAGTATGAACCCTTATGGTAAAGGCAAAACAATGCCACCCTGCCCGCAGACACTCATATCCTAATTCCTGAAATCTATGAATATGTTAGCTTACCTGGCAAAAAGAACTTTGCAGATGTAATAAAGTTAAGGATTTTGAGATGGGGAGATTATTTTGAATTATTTGGGTGTAATCACGAAGATCCTTATAAGGGAAAAAAGAAGGCAGGAGAATTCAAGTCAGAGAGAAGAAAAAAAATCGAAAGAGGCTCTGTTTTGAAGATAGATGATGAGGTCATGAGCCAAGGAATACAGAAGTCTCTAGGATATAGAAAAGGCAAAGAAACAGATCCTCCCCTAGAGTGTCCAGAAGGAGTGCAGCTTTGCCAAAACCTTGAGTCTAGCCACCAAGATTGATTTTAGACTTCAGACCTTTAGAACTGTAAGATAATAAATTTGTGTTTTAAGCCATTAAGTTTGTGGTAATTTGTTACATTGACAATAAGAAATTAATTCAGCTCCCTAAGGACAAAAAGAACAGGAAAGGAAACCATAGCAGTTGAGAAAATTCAGCACATGCTTAGAAGATGGGATAGATGGAAGAAAAGTAACAGATGGAAGATGGAAGAAACGGATACCTGAGTGCCTGCAGGAGGGAGAAGGCATAGCAACAAGAAAGGAAGTAACTTGTCCTGTAGAAGCCCAGAAGCGTTCAGGAATTAGAGGTCATACCTGATATATCCCATTTAGAGAGCCCAGGAAAAGAGGACAAAGGGAGGCCTACAGAACATTTGGCTAAATATGTAAGTTATAAATCCAGCTAACAAACTGCTAACTAAAGTATATTCTGTCCTATCTTGAGAAATGCAGAGAAGGGACTTCCATTTGGGGGTACACCCATGAATTTAAAGAAATTAATCAGCATGAAAGAGAGAAACCAACAACCATTCAACCAACTAACCAACCAACCAGAACGCCTGATATATCTGACATTATTGAGATGAGAGTTAAAATGGTGGAGAGTTTTGAATTAGTGATATGTACTTAGACAATCACATTAATGAAAAAAAAAAACAATTATTGACTCCAGAAAAAAAAAAACCAAAAAGTTAGACAGGAGAGGAAAATTAATTATAGTCTATTATATGGGTCAAATAGAATAGAATACAAGGCTTTAAAAATGTAACTACCAATTATTAATCTAATTAAAGGGGCACCTGGGTGGCTCAGTCGTTAAGCTTCTGCCTTCGGCTCAGATCGCGATCTCAGGGTCCTGGGATCGAGCCCCCCATCAGGCTCCCTGCTCTGCTGGGAGCTTGCTTCTCTCCATCTCCCACTCCCCCTGCTTGTGTTCCCTCTCTCACTGTCTCTCTCTCTCTTTGTCAAATAAATAAATAAAATCTTTATAAAAAATTAATCTAATTAAAATTATGATGGGGTGCCTGGGTGGCTCAGATGGTTAGGCGACTGACTCTTGATTTCGGCTTAAGTCATGGTCTCAGGGTTGTGGGATCGAGCCCCCTGTTGGGCTCTGTGCTCTGCGTGGGTTGTGCTTATCCCTCTCCCTTCACCCCCCACCCCCTGCATGCTCTCTTTCTCTCTCTCAAGTAAATAAATAAAGTCTTTAAAAAAAAAAATAAAATTATGATATATAATTAAAGAGCATGTATGTGGTGGGCATGCAGAGAGGGAGGAAAGTAAACCCTCATTTCTATAATGCAAAGTCAATAGGTAATGACTAAAGCAGAAATACCAAGTTGCCACAATTAAAACATGTGTAGAGATATGGAGGTCGATTCCAAAGAACCAGTTAAAAAAATTCACAGTGGCTATCTCTAGGGTAAGGTAAGTATTCGGTGAGAGGGCTGTGGACTATTCAAACTATGAACATGTATATCTTTGATAAAACTAGATTCTTTTTTAAAAAAGGAGGGGGATAAAAGATGATCTTAAGGGGAAAACTATTGAAGATACTTTCCTGGATTTGAAAAACATGAGCATTAAGATTGAAGTGACATGGTGACTTCTGAGCTTAACATGGTTGAGATGTAAAATCCTTCCATAGGGTGGAACATCACAAGTCATGGTGTAGGCCGTCAAGGGGGTAAGGAACAGCAAATATTTTGAACAAGAATATAATCTATCTCAAAGGGAACCCCTGAAGAGAAGAGAGGCAAAAGGAATACTTATGACAGCACCTGTGAGAAGGAGGAAGAGAGCTTCAGGAGGAAGGTCAGGTTGGCGAAGGGGGAGAAATGGAAGGTGATAGCTTTGTGACAAGTCTGACCATTAGATGGCCGCTTCTCTGGGCATAGGATGCTAGAAGATTCGGAGTGGTATGGTAAGAGACTGCTGTTTCCTCATCAGCTTTTTTTTTTTTTTTTGTACAAAGTGAGTTTTTTCAAAAACTATGTAATGTAATAATTTAATATAAATTTAAATTATTTTTTAAGTGGGTAGAAGTTTACCTACACGGTGTGTTGTGTGCTTGTGTATGTGCGCCTCCGTGACGTGCATGTGTCCCGTGTTTGCATTTTTGTGTGTGTTTAGGCAGTTCTTCTGAAACTGTAGCTGGGAATTTTTATTACCTGTCTGCCACAAGCTCAGTACAGAAATTGAGAGCAAGCATTTATAAACTTTAATAGCAATTCAACAGAGTATTTTATGTCTATTGAAATCAGTAAAACAAAATATGAGGGTTCTATTTTGTATTCTTTGTTTTTAAATTTTTTCCTCGTAATTCATTTTTACTGTATTTTACAAACATCTGCATTGGATTGGAAATTTAAAAAAATGTGGTCCTTGGCCACAGTTTTAGAAGCACTGATTTAGGGTATTCAAGTAAAGCTCTAGGATGAAGGTATTTGAGAATTATGGTCCGAGGACAATCAGCAAATGGCCAGTGCTATACCTCTGATTATGCTGCCTTCTGCGCGATTGTACTTGGAGAATTTTATGTAGAAAGAACAGAAGCATATTGAGGTCAGCACTCCTTGTCCTTCCGTGACAAAGTTATTTACAATATCCTCCTCTTCATCCAGCTTGCCCTCTCAATAAAGCACCTGGAAAGAGTCCAAAGAAAACAGTTGTCTTTTCCAAGAAACCATGGGAAAGCAGCATCAGCGACCCTGAGGTGAAGACATTTGACTTTCTACAGTTAACACGCTTACTTTTTTTGCAGTCCTGTCCAAATTCTGCATTTTTGCCAGCACTGCTCTCATGTTAATAGTCAAATACTTAAGGCATAAGTAATAATAATATAAAAACATAGGGATTCTCTTGCCTTTTTAACTGGTTCATTAGGTTCTTGCTTCTTTCCCTTCAGGCTTTATGCTCATGCTACCCAAAGCTTATTAAAAGGAGACCAAATATCCATACTAAATGTCTTTGAGGGCTTAACAACTGGTGCTTTTACTGTGATAAAGTAAAATACAGTTTATTACAGATTGCATTTCAGAAGTACCAGAGCTCATTTCTTCCCTGGAATAGTGACATTTCTTTTCAATATATGAGCAAAAATGATGAAGTAGTCCGTAACTCTGTCAGTTTTAATGCTGAAGTTCACATGTATCTTGATAAAAGGCTTCTGGTCTCTGTTGGTTGTGGTTTAGTCATGAATGTTGTCTTGGTGACCCTGGAAAACAACACAGCCAACTCCTGTCCTAACAGGAATTGTGATTGTCTATACTCAGGTGCAGGATATAGAGGTTTAAACCACACCCTGAGAAGCATCCCATCTCTGCACACTGCAAGGCTGTCAAAACCTGGTTAGTTTCTGAGATAGGAGTCGCTGTGTCTCCTAAAACTCACCATATCAAGGCATTTGACTTGTGCAGTTAAATACTTAACGAGTGGTTTTCAAGTTTTCTTTTTCTCACACAAACCATTTCTACCAAGGAGTGCTATCTATTTTCAAAAGCTCCTCCCACCCATGCTTATAAGCCCTCCCCCTCTTCCTCTTTCTACAAGGAATTTAGTGAGAGTTTTCTTGTTTGGGTGTGTAAGGACGATAGGGAGGGAGTGAATAAATCTTTTTACCTTTACACATCACCAAGCAACAAATGAGCATAAGAACCCTTAGAAATGTCAATGTCATGATGGCCAGTGTCCCTTCTCTGTGTAGACTTTTCTTTTTTTTTAAGGATTTTATTTATTCATTTGAGACACAGAGATACAGAGAGAGAGAGCATGAGCAGGGAGAGAGGCAGAGGGAGAAGGAGAAGCAGACTCCCCGCTGAGCCAGGAGCCTGATATGGGACTCGATCCCAGGACCCTGGGATCATGACCTGAGCCGAAGGCAGACGCTTAACCATCTGAGCCACCCAGGTGCCCTCTGTGTAGACTTTTCTTAACAAGGAATCTGGTCCTGTTAGCTAGATTATTATATTTCAGTATTTGACATATTTTTTTTTAAAGAACTTGTCAATGACAATTTACAATTTATGGTTCTGTATACTGCATTAACCACAGTGTTGCTTCTTCCAGGAAATATCTTCTTGCCAACAGAACTTGGAGGAAGACATGCATGCCCATGCCTCCTCAGCACAAGCAGATTTTATATCATTGGGGTCGTGCATTTGCAGATCAGAAAAATAACTTTGTTTCATCCTAATCTATTGGGTGGGAATGAATATCTTCACAGTTCTGAGATCCTCTTAAAATAAGAGGTCCCTTAGTAATCTGTTCTCAAGCTACAAAGGGGGGTTATAAACATCAGTGAAATGGAATTGAATTTACTAGAATTTGGCATGCTCCCAGCCCTGGCTCTTAACAGGGTGGCGTCTTATTCTAGGATCACGGAGTCTTTTCTCTCTAACTGATTTTCTTCCAGGATGGACCCCATCCTTTTTTTGTCCCTCCCACCAGTAAACTTACCCCGTGTAGATTTCATCTAACCAATCTGTAAATGTTATTGTCTAGTATGTTACCGTCTGACATCTGTAATGTTACTAATATCCATTCTATGGCACAGTGCTAAATAGTTTTTGTCACTGTGGTTTTAAAATGAACCAGTAGAATACTTTTGTATTTGTGTGTCAGAGTTTCTCCTTCTTCCAGGAAGGCAGCACTGAATCATTTTCAGGACTTTTTTTTTTTTTTAATTGAACTCTAATCGACATACAATATCCTGGTTTTACTTTTATATAACCTCATTTGTCATTGTTGGTCCAAGATTAAACAGATAGTGTTTGCACTTTAGGCTTACATGACGCAAGGTGTGAAAAGACTTACAATCAAAACACTCCTGAAGCAGCTTGCTGCAGCCCAGGAATGTTTACCGGCATTACCCATAACATAGCACGAAGCCAAAGGAGTTTTAAAAACACCCTCTCTTTCTTTCCATTGGGACTTGTCCTAAATTGTTGTTCACTGTCAGAGCTCGCTGCACATACACCCGCAGAGCACCTCTGGTGTGTAAGGAGGTAGATTACCCATTCAGGGATGAATTTGCCTACCCAGACGGACTCTAAGCGCCTCGGGGCTGGGGACAGGGTCTTACTCATTGCTTTGGGCCAGCACCTCCTTCTGTGCCTGTTCATTGACTAGAACAGAGTGAACCAAACTCAACACCCAAAACACAGAGCACAAAAGACTGGAACGAGAGGGCTGAGTGGAAGAGAGGGTAGGTGTGAAAGACCCGGCCTAAAGATTACATTCTTAAAATTCTCAAAGGTGAGGAATTTATTAAATCAGAGGCGAAGGATTTCTTCTAAGGAAAAAACGGCAGAGTACAGAGATTGTATGGGGGCATACAGGAAACACATTGGTTTTCTTCACTGCTTGGAGCTTTCTCTACGAAGGGTGGGGTGGGGTACTGAGCGACTTCGCTGGATTGTTGTGAGGTGGGATGAGAAAAATCCCTGTATCTCGCTTAGCACTGCCCCTGACTCACTGTAAGAGATTAGTAAGTATTAGGTATTTTTATCACCATACTTACTGCATCCAGTTAAAAGATAATTTTGTGTCACTAAGAAAAAACCATCAATTAAACCATTACATGATTTCTTATCAAAATTATTTTCTATTTATTGAAAAATTTTAGACTGATTTAGACAGATTTTAAAAATCATATTTCATCCTCAGGCCATATATATACAAAGGAACTGTGGTGTGTTCAGAGTCTAATTTGTCAGAGACGTTGATTTTCGTGTTTTCTGTGATATCAAGTGTTGGAAATTAGAAATGCAGCACTCCTAAAATGAATCCTCTGCCGAATCCCAGATTTTCTTGCAAACCACTGCCACACAGTCTCCTTGTGCTTCTTCTGTCTTTCCAGGAAGTGCCCACAGACCATTCTCAGGCAACAACCAAATTCACAATCTCTCTTCAATTCCTGTACGTCACATCCTAACTTGCTTCTTCCATGGTCTTCCCCACGTTAGTTCATGGTTAAGTCCATTGTAGGAGTTGCTCAGGACAAAATTCCTGGAGTCACCTTTGTCTGTCTTCTGCTTGTTACACCCCACGTCCAATCCCACCAAGATTTCAAATCCAGAACTTGGCTCGCATCTGCCTTCCTCCACTGCTGCTTCTCTAGCCTAAGGCATCATCATCTTTCACCTATAACCACCTCCAACAGGTTTTTCTGCTTTTGTCTTGGCCCCATTACAGGTCTATCGTCAACACAGTGGCCTGAACGAATCTTGCAAAACTAAGTCAGCTCTTGTCCTCCTCTACCTGAAACCAAGCATTAGCTGCAGGTTTCACTCAGAGTGAAAGCCAAAGTCTTTGCAGTGGCCCCCCTCCCCCGGCCCTACATAATTGATGCTCCCTGCTTCACCTCCCTCTTCTCCTCCTACTCCCTTCTGGGCACTTCCTCCAGACTCATTAGCCTCCTGGCTGGTTCTCAGTCTCACCAGGCATGCTCTATTTGCCCTCTCTTTCCTCTGCCTGGAAACTGCCTCCAGGATCTGTGGGCTTAACTCCCTCACGCCCTTCAGGTTTTGCTCACGTTCTCGCTGAAGCCTCCCTTGGCCATCTGAATTAATACTGCAACCCGAACCTCCCTCTGTACCCCAGTCCACCCTGCCTCCCTTAACACACTCCACGTTTTCTTTTTCCATAGCACTTAGCAGGATAACATACTATAAAATTTACTTATTGATTACAGTGGATTGCTTATTAGATTTCTCACAAGGGCAGACATCTTTAATTTGTTCACTGATGATTCCCAAGTGCCTAGAACAGTGCCCGAGAGGCATCCACTCAATACTTGTTGAATTGCACTGACGTGTGATAAATCCCATGACTTAGATCAGCACAAGGTGCCACGGAAGTGTATGGAAATGGCCCGCACTGAGCAGGTCAAGAAAGATTTTGTGAAGGAGCCAATGCCTCAGCTGAACTTGTTTCCTGATAAACAGACTGAGGTGGCTAAAGGAATCATGAGAAGCAATGAAATCACAGATGCGAAATCGTCCCTTGGGTATTGTTTCAGGGGGAAATTCAGATTGGACACTACCTATGATTACCTTACCGAGTAAAGAAGTCAAATCCCATAGGCAATAAACTTTGTAAACAGGTGTTTCAACAAAGCTTAGTTCTGTCTGGGTGTACCCCATTGTTATCGTGAGCCCTGATAACATTTCACGGTCCAACTACATTGGCCAGGAATTCCAGTCTGACCAGCCTCAATCTTTGTTTTGGTCAGTAGAGTAGCCAGTCATGAAATGCTGAGGTTCTGCTAGCCAAAATAATAGTTAAGGAAGTTTATAGTGATTATCTTTAGAAAGGAATGCAATGACATAGAGATTTTTCTCATTTGAGGTGTTCTTTCAGTGCAGACCAAGGATTGTTCTCGGAGAGAGAGCCCTAGCTATTTCAGTACTTGGGACGAGACACAAATCCACTCTCAAATCAGCTTTCTGACTTACAATGTATGATTTATGTGTGCTTGACAATCTGTGCCATCTGGTGGCTTCATATTAAATAATTATTCTTGATAATTAGATGTCAAGCTCAGTTGTTTCTAGCTATTGGAGGAGTGTATGTGCTGTCAACACATAAATATAACACATTTTAGAATTTGTATATGCTCTTTACAAAGTTTACCTGTGCCCTTTGAATTTCAGTAGCCAGATACAAGGCCCTTTCTGCCTTCCAAATGTTGACTCTTTTCATAGAATCACCTAAGCTCAGTCCCTGGGTGACACACATTAATCAATATGCATTATTAAAATGACTAAATCAAATAAATTTTGATCCAGAAGAAACATACAGTTTAAGCCTCAAGGTGTTGGGGAAATTGAACTTAGTGTACTCTTGTATCTATAAAATAGGTCTCATCATAGGCCCCATTTCAGTCTTTATGAGAATTAATACGTGTAACACGAGTTAATATATGTAAGTCTTTGGTATATTTCTTTTATTAGTAAACTTTATTTTTTTTAGAACAGTTTTAGATTTACAGAAAAAGTAAGCAGACAGTACAGAGAATAAATACACCTATATATCCTCCCCTCACCCCACCTCAAGCTCAGTTTCCCATTATTAACATGGTACATTAGTAGGTACATTTGTTACAATCAAAGAACCAATACTGATACATTACTATTAACTAAAGTCTGTAGCTTATTCAGATTTCCTGAGTATTTACCTAATGCCCTTTTCTGTTTTAGGACCCATCCAGGATACTGTATTACATCCAGTAAAATTGTGTCTCCTTAGGTTCTGTTTGCTGTGACAATTCTCTGGCTTTCTTGTTTTTGTTGACCTTGACAGTTTTGAGGAATACTGGTCAAGTATAATGTAAAATGCCCCTCTACTGGAATTTGTCTTTGGCACATTTGAAGGCTTACAAAAATGTTGGTTGTTATTATTATTACTTCAAATTTGGGTTAAAATGTGGAACAGAGGTGGGATGTTGGGGGGATAGTTTTGCTGGATGTTCAGTATTAATTAATTTATTATTATTATAATAAAAGATTTTATATTTATTTGAGAGAGAGAGATAGCACGAGCAAGGGGAGGGCCAGAGGAAGAGGCAGAGGGAGAAGCAGGCTCCCCACTGAGTGTGGAGCCCGACGTGGGGCTCAATCCCAGGACCCCAAGATCATGATCTGATCCAAAGTCAGATGCTTAACCAACTGAGCCACCCAGGCACCCCTGGATGTTCAGTATTTTAAAAAAAGATTTATTTTGAGGCTTGGTCAGTTAATGAGTGCTGAAAAACTGGACAAATTTGGTTTGCCTACATCCATCCTTCCATCTGTCCGTTCGATTCAATAGATATTCACCAAGTCTCTACTGTGAAGGTAGAAGTGTGTTATATGTTGAGGATTCAGTAATAGAGAAAACAAAACTGCCCTCGTGGAGCTTCTGGTCAAATAGGGAGACAGTTAATAAGCAACTAAAGAAATAATCTAAAAGATGGCTTATCACAAACAAGGAAAATAAAATATTTTTATAGTAAAGAATATCTCCGTAGGTGAGGTGAAGAAGGACTACTTTAATAGGATGGTGTATTAGGGTCAGATTTAACTGGAAGGGACAGAAAACTTTAAAAAAAAAGAGGCATCAGCAAAATAGGGATTTCCTTGTCATGTTCAGGAAGTCAGGGAGTCAGTCCAGAGCCTAAGTGGCAGCTGCATAGAGTCAGGACCCCGGCTCCTCCCATCTCGTTGCTCTGCTGTGCATGGTTTCATTCCCTAGGAAGATCTCACGGTCTAGGACATTTCCTGGGGCTCCAGCCATCACATCTGAATTCCAGCCAGCATGAAGGTGAGAGACAGACAAGGAACACCCCTTTTCCCCATTTTTGCTTATTTCTTGCTGACCAGAACTTAGTTGTGGCCTTACCCAGCCATTTTACCTAGTCTTTATCCAGGTGGCCCGATATAGCAACTACACATCACAAGTGTTACTGCTATAGAATAGCAGCTCTAAATGCAGCAAAATCACCTGCAAGACTTGTTGAAACACAAGTTTCTCATTCAGTAGGAGGCAAGAATTTGCATTTCTAGCAAGCTCCCATGTGTTGCTGATACTGCTGGTCTGGGACCACACTTTGAGAACCACTACCCATCCTAGAAGAAGGGGAGCATGGATATTTCGGGAGCAGTCTCTGATTTGGAGCATACTTTGGACTTTGATCATTCACATGTTTGTACTGAAACAGATTATGCTTTCTGAGGTCAAGTATCTCATCTTTGATATGTCAGATCTGGATAGCTATACACAATTTAGTCATTTTTGAAAGAGGTTGGTGTTTTGGTTATCTACTGCTATGTAACAAACTACCCCAAAACAAGTTTAAGGCATTCATTCGCTTGTGATTTTGTAGGTCTGCAATTTGAGCGGGACTCAGTGCAGAAGGCTTACCTCTCTTCTCTATGTGCGGGTCAGTCGTGACTAAGGCTGGAGGATGCAACAAGGCTTCACTCACTCATCCAGGGCTGGGCACCTTGGCGCTTCTCTAGGAGACTCTTTCTAGCAGAATAGCTTGAACTTCCTTACTTGGAGGCTTGGGGCTCCAAGAGGGTGAAATGGAAATTCTAAGTCTTCCTTAAGTCCTAAGCCTAGAAATCGCACTGAGTCCCTCCTGCCAGATTCTGTTGGTCAGAGCGAGTCACAAAGCCAGCCCAGATTTAAGGGGAGAGGGCTCCAACTACTGATGGGAAGAGTGGCCAAGTCTCATCAAAAAAGAGCATGTGATTGAGAAGGATTATCGTAGCTGTCTGGTAATGGTCGGCCATAGTCAGGAATGTCAATTTTATAGTAGGAATCCCTTATCATTGTAGCTATGGACATAGACCATTCATTGTGTTTTATCCTTACCAGGACCAGAGTATGAATTTGGATAAAGCACTTCCAAATTTTCTTGGTGCACTGCTAGAAAAGTGTGGCAAGATCCAACAGGATTTTAGAAAGTCTTGTTGGTTATCGTAAATAGCTTTCTCATACCTTTATAGATGTAAAAGTTCAAGCATGAGGAGAACACTATTTGGAAACAAGTTCATCAATATTTTCTTGCTGGCCTTCTTTAGATACATGGCTATTTTGGTTGAAAGTTGTGATCTCCAATTTTTAAAGTCAGCATTCAAAAAATGATGTTCTCACATCCATACAATGTGAATGAATGCTCTAAAAGAGGTCAAGTTCATAACATTTTTATACGTTGTGTTACTTAAGCTGAGCGTAAGAGACGCCTCTCCCTCCGCCCCCAATGAAATCTCTACAAGTGCTTGAAATTTTACCAGGAGTGATTATTTGTTCAAGCATTGCTCATTTTCACTGGATTCTTACGTAGCAAATACTTCTGGGAAAGGAAGGGTGGAAGTAAGTAGCACTGTACTATGAATAATTTAGAGGAACAGCCTTCTCAGAGAATTCTGAGTGTCCTGGATGCCTTTGGAGGAAGGGGGTGCTGAAGGCAGGAGCTTGGCCAGATGGGGGTGGGAGGGTGAAGAATGGTTAAGATAGAGCTACCAAGCCCCAATTTCTTTACCTCAAACGGACTGCTGCTTAGGTGGCATGCATTAGGCTTATGTGATGTTAAAATAACCAATTCCGTACCGGCTTTTTATTGTGGAGAGAACATTTTGTTCCTATAATATGATATCATACATTCTTTGTGTGTGTGTGTGTGTGTGTTTCTAAACATTTCTCCACAAAGAGTATTTCTTTACCCCTAAAATAGCTCCAGCCGCCTGCTTGGAGGTTTTTCCTCTTATAATAACTTGTAGCTTTTGGGATTTTCCTTTGGATTGCACGATCTCCTCCAGCCCTCCCGTCACCCTATTTTCCAAGGTCCGGAAGACGGTGCTGGCGTGCCCCTGAGCCTCTGGACTTGCCTGTCCACTGTGGGAAGATTCCAGCGGGGGCGGAGGCGGTGCTCTTTGCTCACCAGGTGTTGAGTGGACCAGAGTGGAGCTGCCCCACAGCGGTGTTTTCCTTGTTTGAAAAGCAAGCTTATTTCCGTCTTTTATTTCCTTAAGGGCCCGGGGTCTCTCCGTTTCACGTATGCCTTCACCCAGTGAAAACTAATCCAACTCCGAAGCCCCGAAGGGTGACCTTCTCGGGAGCTGCCTTTGTTCGAGGAGCTAACACAGTGCAGAACTGCGATTTTTATTATTCCCGCAGAAAGCCAGAGCCTATTCGCTGGTTCGGATGAAAAGCTCTGTGACTAACAGGACTCTTTCTTCGTTGCTTTCTTTTCTTGGGTTACATTTCTCCCATTAGCTGCCAGGTTGTTTCACAACATTTCTCCTGACCGAAGTGATTTATCATGCAGAGTGAAGGAGAAGTGGGGACTGCCTGTTTTCCTTTGACCCCCTGACAGCAGGGGGTTCTGCTCCTGCAATCAGGACAGGCCCCCAGCCCGTCACTTAGGTGGTGTGGGCCGAGCAAAGGAAACTTGACTCACAGCTGTTACCGTTCTGGAGAAGTCCCGGGATATGGGGCGGTGAGCCAGTTGGGGTGCAGCCTGCCTCCTGCTTCTCCCTCCTAAAGCCAAAGGCTCTTGGAAGACAAGCCTTGGTTTTGCAGCCAAACTAAAGATGGAGGTCCTTCTGCTGTAGTCCCGGGGATCTACTCCGTATGGATTTTACAGTTAGCCAGCGGCTGCTGTAACCGAAACTGGAGTGACCAGGATTCTGTCTCTTTTAAGCCTCAGTGTAGGCTCCCACCCGCACCCCCTAAGCTGGTTGGCAGGATCCCAGGGGATACCCGCAGGCTGTTGAAGATTCTTGTTTGAGTGTCCTGCGTTGCTCTCCTTAGTCACTCTTTTCTTCCCAACCACTTCATATAGACAAGCCTGGTTTTTTTGAAAATAAGTGGCAGTCGGGCAAATCCAATTAGTAGCTTGGTGTCATGACAATAGCTGAAGAACCAGGTGATAAAGACACTCTAGTCTTGACAGCTTGCAGAGGTCCACCTGAAAAACAGGTGAGCCATGGGCAATGAAAGAGGAAAGTGCCCATTTGCTCGCAAGGTGGCCCAAGCAGATGTCAACAGGTGCAGAACAAATGTAAATACAGTCCCTGGTATCCTCTTGAGGAAATCTGTGCTGAGGGGTCTTCCAGCCTCTGTGCACAGGCTCCAACTAGTGCCTAGAGCCACCCCAGTGTCTGGGCCGGTCCTGACAAGTCGGGAGCCGATCAGTGTACTATAAAAGTGTAACCAGGACAGGAGAAACCATGCTGAGCATTTGAAACAGAGGGAATTTAATGCAGATAAGTGTTTATACAGGAGATGGAAGAGCTGAGAAGCCAGACAATGGATGGTGAGATAACCCAAAGAATGGAAATAGCTGGAAGCCACTGCTACTACTGAGCTGGAGGTCAACGGTGGGGGCGGGGGAGGGGGAGGGGAGGCGCTTTACACTAAAGCGGAGGAAGAGGCATGAGGGTCGCGTGGTGTCTGTCTGTCTGCTGAAAGCTGGGGCCGGAGAGGAGATGCCAGAGACACTGCCTCAGGCAGAGAGGGAGGGGGCGAAATCCCCTGGGAAACGCCGCTCACAAGGGTCAGTCTCCTGGGATCCAGCTTAGAGCAGCAGAGATAACAACTGGCCCAGGCAAGGAGCCCTGTTTGTGTGTGTGTGTGTGTGTGTGTGTGTGTGTTGGGTGGGGGGGAGGTGGGAATCGAGTCTCACTGGGAGCAAACCTTGTGTCTGCGGGG
This sequence comes from Leptonychotes weddellii, assembly GCF_054177405.1. Lineage (NCBI taxonomy): Eukaryota > Metazoa > Chordata > Mammalia > Carnivora > Phocidae > Leptonychotes > Leptonychotes weddellii. The sequence goes on from NC_138371.1 coordinate 25,797,343, forward strand.
CCGGGAGGGGCTCCTGGCTGCCATGACTCCTACCAGCAGCAACATCTCCTGTCAGCGGATCCTGGGGGAGAGCACAGTGGTCACGAGTGCTGTGTCAGTCTCTCCAGGAACGTGGGGCACGGGGATGTATGCATTTATTCAAGAATCACTGAACTATAGTATTTGCATTGTACCTCCATAAAATGTAAAAACACACCCCCACAAAGAGTATTAGGCTCTGGAGTCACACTGTTTGCTACTGGCTAGCTCTTATAGACTGAATTGTGTCCCCTCCTCCCCCTCCTCCAAATTCATCGGTTGAAGCCTTAGCTCCCAATGTGACTGCGTTGGGAGATAGGGCCTTTAAGAAGGTCACTAAGGTGGGGCTCCTGGGTGGCTCAGTCGTTAAGCGGCTGCCTTCGGGTCAGGTCATGATCCCAGAGTCCTGGGATCGAGCCCCACATCGAGCCCCACATCGAGCCCCACATCGAGCCCCACATCGAGCCCCACATCGGGCTCCCTGCTCTGCGGGGAGCCTGCTTCTCCCTCTCCCACCCCGCCTCCTCCCCGCTTGTATTCCCTCTCTCGCTGTCTCTCTCTTTCTGTCAAATAAATAAATAAAATCTTAAAAAAAAAGAGGGTCACTAAGGTTAAGTGAGGTTATAAGGGTGGCGTCCTTAATCTCACAGGACTCGTGTCCTTGTAAGAAGAGAAAGGGAAGCCAGAGATCTTTCTTTCTCTACACAAAAGAAAGGCTGTGTGAGGACAGCAAGAAGGCAGCCATCTGCAAGTCAGGAAGAGAGGCTTTACCAGAAACCAACCCTGCCAAGCACCGTGATCTTGGTCTTTGAGCCTCCAGAATGCTGAGAAAATAAGTTTTTGTTTTTAAATCGCCCAGTCTGTGGTATTTGCTCCAGCAGCCTAAACTAATAGACTAGCTGTGTGACTTTGAGCAGATCACACTACTGTCTACCTTATTTCTTCATCTGAAAAATGGAGATAATAAAGTTCCCACCTCACAGGATTTTTGGGACAATTAAGTGAGAAAGGAGTTCAGAACACTTGCCTAGTCTACTAATGGGTATTTAGACTGAAGTCCTGGTTTTATATCAAGTTGTCATAAACATTGAAAGGGGCATGGCTTCCCTCCCCCACCTCCCGGTCCCAGAACTGAGGAACTTTTATCCCATTTCAAGGCTTTGGCACGTTGAAAAATATAGCAGTATTTCATCTTGCCAAAACATAACTATTTCACACTAACCTATTCACAACAAAAATAGAAAAGAGGTAAAAATAACTTCTGAGTAGCCAAATAGATGTCAAAGACTTACAAATTCCAGCTGGACTGGGCAGCCCCGTGTGCGATGTCACTCTGGTTTGGGCTGAAATCTCATGCACTTGCAAGAGAGAGCTTTGTTAGGAGCCTGTTTAACCTCATTTTACTTACAATTCTAACTAGCTTGGTATCCTAGTTACTATTTCCACAAACGAGAAGGGGAAGGAAGCTGCTAAAGGAAGCCACACTGCCAACTCAAATCAAAAAAGGGACCACTGACAGTAACAAAAACAAAATAGCAGAAACAATAACCCAAAACCTTTTTAAAAATGTCCCAAACATGTAAAAGAATACTGGTATTCCACCTACTCCTGTGGAACAGGAAAATAACAGAGGTTCCCAGCCAGAAAGAATTGTTAAAATCACATTCAGAATCCTCTTGACAAGGCATGGTAATAAAGAATTTATTTTATGCTGTTATATCTTCTCATGCAGTATCGATTCAGTATGATTGTTCTTTTATGCAATATTTTGGAGAGATTTCCCAATATGTAGGTTTCAAATGATGAAAAGTTGATTCTAAAATCTCTGGGGAACATCACTGTCCCCACAACTGGTTTCCATGGAGTTTTAGCCACAAAAGTTCCTCCAGCAAACTGGTTGGGTAACCATACAGAATGATTTCTCTAGCTCTCTGCATAAGAGCCTCCTCCTGTCATTCAGGCCAACAGTGCTCCATTTCATGAGTGCCCTGGAACAGTCACTAGCCGTCCTTGTACAGTGATGGGTTAAGGTAGGTAGGCAAATGTGGAGACTTTTATCTATCCTCCTGCAAATTTTCCAGAAATGTTAGAGGTGAGCTGGAATGGAAGGGGCAAGAAAATAATCTTTTTTGCAGGAAGAAAGGAATTTGAGAACTTTTTAAAAAAAAGATTTTATTTATTTTTGTGTGTGTGAGAGAGAGTGAATGAATGGGGCAGAGGAAGAAGCAGACCCCCAGCTGAGCAGGGAGCCCAATGCGGGACTCAAACCCAGGGTCCTGGGATCATGACCTGAGCTGAAGGCAGATGCTTAACCGACTGAGCCACCCAGGTGCCCAAGAACATTTTCTACAAAAGTTCTGTATATAACAAAATGTCATTCCTTTCTTGTTTAGTTTGTCTAATTAGTAAATGGTTATATCCCAGCTGTGGTATCAATTAACCAGGATATTAGTGTGTTTGTGAGTGTGTGTGCACCCGCTCACTTGAAATTGGCTTATAGCATTGAATAGAGAATTTTTTTTTTTTTTGCTTTGTTCCAGAATCTTGTTACTTATTACTATTATTACTGGTATTAATGTTACCACTCCATTTTGTCCATTCACTGTTATTTCTTCCTTTGTTCTTCCTGTTTTTGTTTTGTTTTGTTTTACATGTTGTGGTAGACAAAATAATGCCCCCCCCGCCCAAAGGGATGCATGTCCTAATCACCAGAAACAGTGTATATGTTATATTACATGGCAAGAGAATTTAAGGTTGCAGATGGAATTAAAGTTGCTAACCAGCTGGCCTTAAAAGAATGAGATTATCCTGGATTATCTGGTAGGTCAAATGTAATCACAAGATTCCTTAAGGGAACAAGGCAGAGGCAAAAAGTCAGAAACCGAGAAATGGCACTGTGAGAAAGACCTGCCTTTGATGACTTTGAAGATGGGACTCACCAGTTAAGGACCATATAGCCTCTAGGAGCTGGAACAGGCAAGAAAAACAATCTCTTCTACAGCCTCCAGAAAGGAATGCAGCCCTGCTGACACCTTGCTTAGCCCAGTGAGACCCATTTTGAACTTCTGACTTCCAGAACTCTGAGGTGATAAATTTGTGTTGTCTTAGGTCACTGAGTTTGTGACAATTTGTCCCAGCAGTGGTAGAAAAAGGAATACACATTTAAGACATATTTATGAAGTGTTTACTATGTGTTCAACATTGTGTATGAGGAGAAGATACAGAAATAATGTAAACCTTGTCACACCTTCTCTCAAGTGACTGATGGTTCAGAAGATGAAATAAGGTTTTATTTCTGTCATACAGACCTTTAGCTGTCATTGTGTAATGCTCCTATTTGCATAAGTAACTTGATGAATCTAATCCCCACATTTATTAGTACCCTTTCTGTGCCAGGAGCTGTGTATGCAATGATAACGGAGATACAGTGATGAACAGTTACTTAATATGACCAAGAAGAATTCTTCCTCTCTGCTACAACACAATCTGCGCCTCCTGCCATCTTTTTCTAGTCTCTCAATTCCTCAAACTCCAGATCTACAAAATAGTTGGAGCAGAGGTTTTCAACCAGCAGTGTATGTGGTTGAAGGGGCAGGTGAAAATACAATGCCTAGACCTGCCCCTGGAAATCCTGATGACTCAGTAGTCTGAAGAAGCATTTGGCTGTAGGCTTTTTGGTGAAAGCTCCCAATGTAATCCTTTACCTTGCTTTAGAGAGTGAGATAAATATAGCACTAATATGCTACAAAAGAAATGACCTGTTAAGCGTTTTTTGTTTTTGTTTTTTTTTATCATATAGGTGGTACCATGTTATTTATTGATTTTTAAAATTTTATTACGTTATGTTAATTACAATGTAATGCAATTATAAATTAACAAGAGAGTCATTCAAAATCTATACATTTGGGAATTAGCAAAGCACATTCCTAAATAACTCATTTTGGGGATGAAGAGGGAGTCAGGGTGAAATTGCAAAATATTCAGAATGAAACCACAATGATAGTAGTATGTATCAAAACCACAGAAAGCAGCCAAAGTGGCATTCAGAGGGAAATTCATAGCCTACAGGTGATTAGAAACCACGAAAACTTGAACATAAAGTACCCAGCTTAAGAAGATACAAAAGGCACGACAGAAGTAAGTCCTAAAGAGCGGATGAGTTCGCAGAAGATTGCATATAAAAGCAAAATCAATGGAGCAAAATGTTCTCAGTGGAATTGATTAATGAGACCCAAAGTTTGTTCTTTAAAAAAAGTGAATAAAACAAACTTCGGTTGTGATAAATAAATGGTAGTAGTAATAGCAGTAGCGATGGTGGTGATGGTACCAATAGGGAAATGCGTATACAATGCTCTGTGTCAGACATTTCCTCCTCACTAGACTCGTGTGCTTCCCTATATTTCTGGACCCTCTTTTCCGTGAGTGCCATGCCGGCGGATGAACTGGCAACGAAGTAGTATTGTGCAATGCTAAGCCAAAGCACTTAAGAGCCTCCGTGTGATCCTCCGGCTCCCTCTCTTCCCCTCCTTCTGCTGTTGTGAGCTTGAAAGCCAGATGCTGAGATAGAGAAGCCATTCCATGGAAGCAGCCTGATAACTGACATCCCCAAATGAAGGACAGATGCTCCGGGGAGTTGCTCAATTGACATGGCACTCTGTGTGAGCAAGAAATTAAACCCTGTAGAGTAAGTCACTGACTCATGTTTTAATGTAGCACAGCCTGGCTCATCCTGACTTGTAATTCATGTCTCATAAGATGTGGCCTTTCTAGAGGACCTCTCAGTCGTTCGATAAATACCTACAACGTAGACAAGGTATTGTGAAAGTGTAAGTGCAGGGAGCAAGTTGAAATGGAGAGAGAAGCCGAGCTTTTCAAAGTTCATTATTTTTCCAGTTTGTTGCCAGACAAATATACCTGAAATCCCCATCAGTTACCAAGACCTCCTGGCCCAGGTTGTTTGTGTCCATACAGATACATCCACCTCAAAGCCTGTAGACGGGAAGGGTTTCGAGGCACCTCCTTTACTGTTTTCTGCTTAGAATATTTCTTTTAATTTGTTAGTTCACTGTTGCTTTAGGAAGATAGTAAAACCATCAGCTCTGTTGTTGATTTCTAACTCCAATAGACTATTAGTGTGATTTATCACGATTACGTCACTGCAGCATTTTTTTCACCAAAATGCGAACATGGAAACAAAACACAATGAACAGGTCTCTGCATTAAATGACCTGTAACCGAATTTGAGCTGATTTCGTTGCTAATTCTCATGTTCAGAGTGCAGTAGAGCAAGCCGTTCATTTACATTCACTGAAACGCTAGTTCCGTGTTATTTGTACAGGAATGTTTTAAAGTATCGTATTGCTGAAATGTATGGAATGTTGAAGCATGCAGTGGTTTGGCCTATGAAGTCAGCTTGTCTGAGTCCATATCCCAACTCCACCACCATACCAGCTAGGTGAACGTGGGCGCTATTTAACCACTTTGAGCCTCAGTTTCCCTTTCTGTAAAATGGGAATAACAAGAGTTACCACCTCAAGGGGTTGTGGTGGGGATTAGAAGTGATACTCTATGGAAACTGCTCAACAGGCATTGTTTGGATGCTGGTGGTGGCGATGGTGATGCTCATGACTGAGCAGGTTTGAGAGTAGTCTAGCCACACGGGGCTGGCACTCACGAGCCACTCTGCCTCTTACTACTTGTGTATCTTTGAGCGACTTACCCTCTCTCATTTTCAATTTTCTCACGTATGAATGAGGATAATTATAGTTATCTGGTACACCTGTTGGGAAGATTTAGTCAAATAGAGTATTACAAATAGTGTTTAGCACAGAGACGGTGCTCAACAAATGACGGCTATTATTATGCAAACCAGAAATCGGAAAACTGCTATTTAGTTTACCTCGATGGCACAAATACCATTCAAAATAATATTCTGTGTTACCCCGCTCTTCCACTCTTTCCTGTGGCCTTAAACATCGTTATTATTATCCTCTGAATTACAGGTCAGATTCTGATACCAAGAATTCCTGTATGCTCTCCGATATTTTTGTTTTTATATTTTTTAATATCTCGATTTCATGAAGCTTCACACCTGGAAACTTGAAAATCTTTTTGTTGCTGTTATGCAGATTTGACTCATTGCCGCTGGGTTTAACTCGGAGTCCGAGTTTTTGTTTTTCCACTTTTTTCTCCTTTCTTCCTCTTTCTGTCAGTCTTCCTTCTGGTCCTCCCTCCTTGGCTTCTTCCCTTCCTTCTTTATAATTAGACAGACCTCCAGACTGTAATCCTGGAAACTCCCAGCAGCGCAAAGGACTAGATTTGTTCTGTGGAAGAACAATGCTGAGAAAGCAACATCAAGGCTAACGCTGACCTTTTTTGGGTACCAGATGTCCATCTAATGGTGATCTACTCGGCCATGCAGAAGCCACCAGGGCTCCTATGGCTTTTGCTCTCATTTCTGCTTAAACTTTACATTCTCCAAATGCACTGTTCATTTCAGGTTGCAAACATTTCATAATTTTTAACCTATTTTTCTTTCTTCGATGCTACCGTAAGCGTATTAGCTCCCAACTCTCTCTCTCGCTTACTAATTTTAAGTCCTTAAAGAAGATGGCAGTCAAAATCCCACCTCGTCTTGCAAAGTACCTCAACAATATAAAAGGGTATTGCTTTCGGGTCAAGTCCCAGCCACGCAGGAGAAAGTGTTCTAGGCAAAGCCAACAATTTCTTCCTCGGATTTCTAGACTATATCCATTTGTTTGTTTGGCACCAAGCTGCATGGGAAATTGAGTTACCTAGATTGTCTCCCATAAAGAAGATTCCCACTTTCTGAGAATGGTATGTTTTATTTCTGGAGAAGAAATAAACACCCATGGTGTTGGTGCTAATGTTAATATTAACTGCTATCGTGTGCTGCTTATTATCTTTTCTCTGAAGAGGGGAAGGGTCATGGTGAGGTTTGAGGAACTGGGGAGAGAATCCTTTCTTCAGGCACATCTGACAAGGCTCCTGGAAGAACAATGGTGGGAGAAGCAAAGGCAGGTTTGTGGTCAGCATCCTTGGCCCTTCTGGGGAGTGGGGACACTTCCATTTTGAGGGGGCAAGATGGCATAATGGGGAAGAGCACAGGCTCTAGAGGCAGACCTAGCCAGCTTCGAGGGCCAGCTCTATCATTTGCTAGTTGTATGACCTTATATAAATTGCATAAGTTCGCCAAGCTTTGGTTCCTCCATCAGTGAACTTGGGGCACTCTCCTTCGGGGCTGTCATGAGGATTGAGAGCATGCATGGAGAGCATTTCGCACAGTGCCAGGCATGTGGGGAACTCATTAAACGTTTAGTATTGTAGCAGCTGTTTTTGAATTACTATGATGTTATTATCCTTATTAAATTCTATAATTTAATAATTTAGTTGAGGAATGAGAGTTTTTTCCGTCTTCCAAGCAGTCATGTGATCCTTGACGTCTCCCCCTGGCTTTAAAACAGGAATGGCTTATTTCTTCTCCTGTGTTTTCTCTGTTTGTTTGACTTTATAAAGAGGATACGCCATCCTTTCCTTCCTTCCCACTCTTTTTTCTTAACTGTTTGAATACAGTAAAACACCTTGCCTCATGTGGGTTTCCCTGTAAGCCACACAGACATTGGAGAAAAGTGGTTGCTTGCTCCTGCCATTTGAAATGTGGACTTGGCTACAGTGGATCCCTGCTGATGAGAAAGAGTTCTAGAATGCTCGGGGGCCCGACTGCTGGGGTTTGAAGGACTCGGGCTCTGGGTCTCCCTAAGGGTGATTTCATTTTTGGAGGCTGGGGACTTTGACAGGCTGTTTTTGGTCTGCTGTCAGGGGACTCCCCAGACATCTGCGTGACCTTCCTGGAGCCTCTTCCTCCCTGGTTAATTACGTGCTGGGATGTGAGAGGACAGTCATCTCGGTTCCTCCCTGGCTTTTGTCAGTTACATGGAAGCTGGGAGAAGTAAATGTCAGCCTCTGGCTGAAACTGAGAGGTGGCAAGGAGACAGACGTCTGACAACAGACATGGGCAAGGTCCGTCCTGAAGCTGTGGGGCTGAGAGCAGAACGTGTGCACTGGGATCTTTTTGGCTTAAGTGACCTGTGATTGCTTTATCACTTCATTTTGTTTTTGTGGATATATTTCTTTACTCACAGAGTGCTTTCACACTGAGGAGAAAAATGCAGTCTTTTCCTCCCTGTGTTTTCTCTTACTCTCACATGGCTATCCCATTTATGACGTCTCTGACGCTTCTGGTCACCAGATGTGTGACCCCAGAAGAAATTCTCTGATACCAGTGGTGTTCTAAAATTTAACTCAGTTCTGACGCTGCCTACCTAGAATCAGGGTCCGATCCCACAGGTCAAGGGCTCAGTCAGGAGAGGGCCCCCACATCAGACGCAGATCATAGGTCCCCCGGCTACCCACAACTTCTACCCAATTGGTGAGAAAGTGGAAGTTCCCATGACCCCCTCCTCAGGTTCAGTTAGTTTGCTAGAGTGCTACACAGAACTCAGGGAAACACGCTTACCAGTTTATTAAAGGTCATGATGAAGGAAACAGATGAAGAGCCTGGTGAAGAGATATATAGGGTGAGGTCGGGGAAGGTCCCAAGCGCAGGAGCTTCTGTTCCCACAGAGTTGGGGTGTGTCACCCTCTGGGACGCGGATGTATTCACCAGCCTGGAGGCTCCCTGAAACCCACATTATTGGGATTTTAGGATGACTTTATGAGACAGGATCAGTGATTAACTCCATTTCTAGCTCTTCTCCCTCCTCAAGAGAATGGAGGGTGGGGGTGTAGAGCTGAAAATTCCAAGTTTCTAATCATGGCTTGTATCTCCTGTGACTACCCTTCATCCAGGAGACATCCAGGAGCCCACCCAGATTTCACCTCACGAGAACAAAAGATGTTCTTAACACCCAGGAAATTACAAGGGTTTAGGAGCTCTGTGCCAGTCACTGGGGGCAGAGACCAATATATATTTTCCATTACCTTACATGAATATAAAAACGGGCATGATCCTCACAACAACCTTTTGAGGGAGGCAGGGGTGGTCCCGCCCCTATTTGACAGAGAAGAAAATGAAGGCCTTCCCTAGTAAGTCTTCCTAATAAGTGGAAATGCGGCTCCTGACTCCATTCCAAGTGTAGAATGTTTTTGGCTGGGCTGACCTTATTCCTAGGTAAAGACTATGGTATGGCCTTAGGCCCATTGGGACAATCTCCAGGCACCAAATTACTTCTACTTTTCTGCAGTGATTTTCTGAAATTCTATCATTTCGAGTCAATTGTATATTTGATTTAGCCCGCACCACTCTGAGCCCTCTCTTTCGAAATGCAAAGGCTCCCTAGCAGGGGGAGGTGAGTGGTAAATGGTAAATCAGTTTGCCAGATTCACTTCTCTTTTGGCAGCCAGCTGAGATCAGGGTGGTTAGGGATGGGAATGCTGATGGCAGATGGGGAGAAGGAGCCTCTGCAGTTTGAAGCACTGTCTGAGAAGAGCAGACCTCGCAGGGTGTATTGGTTTTCCATTGTTGTGTAAGAATTACCGCAACCTTAGTCGCTTAAAATAACACACATTTATTATCTTGCAGTTTCTGGAGGTTAGGAGTCAGGACGTGGCTTAGTTGGGTCCTCTGCTTAAGGTCTCACAAAGGTACAAGCAAAATGCTGGCTGGGCTGTGTTCTTTCCTGGAACTTGGGATCTTCTTCCAAGCTCACATGGCTGGATGTGGGCAGAATTCAGTTCCTTCTGGTTATAGGGCCGCGACCCTCAGTTCCTAGAGACGGCCTGTAGCTCCCTGCCATATGGCCCACCCCACTGCTCTGCTGCAGTTCACAGCATGGCAACTTGCTTCTTCAAGGCCAACCACAGGTTTTCTGTCTTGAGACTGTGAGGTGGAGTGTTAGACAGTGTAATGTCATCATGGGACTGGCATTTTGAGATTTCAACTGAAAATCTGGACTTTGCAGCAAAGATGGGCCCACATCCTCACTGGGAAACAGCTGGTGCCCCCTTGGACATGGAAGGAACTCTGGTTTCCCAGAGTCCCCGCCTTCCACCGATGGTGCTCACGCTCGGCCACAGTCTGTTTTAGTCCTTCCCTGCGCCCTCGGGTCTATCGTAGGCTTTGGAGTTTGTGATCTGGGATTATATTCTGAAAAGACTGAGGAAATGTATGACTCCAGGAAATGGAATAAGTAGGCTGTGGTTGAAGACATGGGGTGGGGCTCCACACCCTCTCCTGTGTTGAATTATAAAATCAAGAAGGTGGGACTGAACAAATCTGGGGTCTATTCCTGGTTCTGCACTCACATGTATGGATTTTGGTCTATAATTTAGCCTCTCTGAGCCTCAGCTTCCTCATCTGGAAAGGCTCCCTTCCCCCAGAATTTTCTGATTCAAGTACTTTTGGATTGGAGCCTAAGAATCTGTAATTTTGACAAGTGCCCAAGGTGACTCAGTGGCCAGGCCAGTTTGGAGGACGAGTCCATTTGCAACTGGACATTAGCCAGCAGCTAAGGGATCAGGAAATAAGAGCCAGGTTTTTTTTGGAGAAAGTCATTGACAGTTGGGGCTTACCTAAGCAGGCTAGAGTTCAGGGAAATATTTCAGTTCCAGAAAGAATATTCCAGGGGAAAAAAATAGAAGTTAAGAATCTGGGAAATTGAGTCAAAAACCAAACCGTATAAACCAGGGTGTCATGGCAGAGGGGGGGAAGTGTGTATGGAGTATCCTGGGTCCTCGACTGCCAGCCTCCTTCCCAGGCTGGCTTCCTACAGTTCATAGTTGCTTGCTGCAGGGACTGACAACTTGTATTTTACGTCTCAAAATAGTTTGTAAGCTACTGATGGGGCAGGGCTGCCCAGCCCAGCAAAAAGCAGGGGCTCGGTAAATGCTGGTTGAATAAGCTAATCAGTAAAAACTAAACCTTTGCCGGGGTCTGCTGCTTGGCACTCTCTCACTCCGAATCCCTCTGAACGTCTCTGAGAATACTGAGAGAAGTTCTCCTCTGTCTCTCAACAAACTCCTTCTACTGAACTGAGTACAATCTATAGAGAAATTATAGTTAACAAGGGGCCCAATTTAGAGAAAATCTTTTATTTCCAGCCAAGAACAAATCAAGTGCCTCCAATGCCTTGGTTTGAAAATGCAAAGCTCTAATTTGTCAAGGGAAAAGAAATCCTTTTGGCTTCTGAGTTTCAAATTCTGGAACACATTTTCCCAACCAAGGGGGATTTCTAGTAACTTACAGGTGCAGAAGGCCTCACTGTAGGCAAACTTGGGTTTTATCATTACATGATTGTGTTTGAAAATATAAGAGAGTTTTAAGTAGTCTAATACAAATGCTGATTGTTACAAAGCTTTGTGATTAAAAGAACACGAAACTTATCAAACTGTGCACTTTAATATTGTGCAGTCTCTTGGTCAATCATGTCTCAATAAAGGTGTAAAAACAAAAAGACATTAAGTGCAGAAGGACACTTGTGCTTTATGAAGTCCTGCTGAGGGTAAGACTTTGCTTCCCTTAAAATATATTTTGGTCAATTAATTCATATATTTTTGGTCCTATCTCTTTTTAACACACAACATTGGTTTGGTTTAATAACCCAAGAGAGCCTTTAAATATTTTATAGCTGATGGTTCTGATGAAAACTTAACTCATACCGAAGTTATTTCTTATTTATGGGCTTCTGAGGGCATCCATAGTGCTCCACAAAGCATGGGAGAGACAAGTTTATGCTCTGGGTCTTCTGTGAGTACTTAGCATTTAGAAAGCAGTGACAGGTATGAGCGTGAGTGGCTCTGTGAGTTATCTGGGGTGATAGCCTCCTGGGAGGAATGACATGCTGTCCTGCTTGGGGGAAAATGATTATACAGGTATGGTCACCAGTCACTGCATTTGGAGTCATTTTTCTAGAAGTGGTGATGAGCATTTAAGGGGCAGAAGGATTGGGGAGGGTAGATGGGGAAAAGAAAGGCGTTTGAAATGGGGCAAACAATGTGAACAAGGCACAAAGGTGCTGTATCCAGTGTATTTTTGGACATATTTAGGGAATAAAATCTAATGGGGCTGGGTAACATGGTGAGCCTGGATGATGAAGGCTCTGGAGAGGCAGGCCTTGGAATTTTAGCAAATGGAAATAGGAGGTTTTCTTTTCTTTTTTTTTTTGGAGAGAGAGAGAGAGAGAGCATGTGCAAGCTGGGGGCGGGGGATGGTGGTGGTGGAGGGGCAGAGGGAGAGAGAGAGAGAGAGAATCTCAAGGAGACTCCCAACTGAGCACAGAGCCCAAAGGGGGGCTCAATCTTACGACCTTGAGATCATGACCTGAGCTGAAATCAAGAGTCAGACGCTTAGTGAGGACAAAAGTGTGTCCTCTTTACCAGCGCCTTCCAAACTTCTTGGTCGCAGGGGAGCCCCTTTATACCCCTAAACATTACTCAGGACTTCAAAGAGCTTTGGTTTATATGTATATCTAGTAATACTTAATACATTGGAAATTAAAACTGAAATAGTTAAAATATTTATTAATTCCTGTAAGAACAATAAGAAACCCATTATATGTTACCGTATTTTTTTAAAAATGAGAAATGATCAGTTTTTTTCCAAGACTGAAGTCCTTGGAAGAGTGGCATCGCTTTAGACTTTTGCCGATCTCCTTAATGCCTTTCTCAGTAGAGGACAGCTGGGTGATCACACAGTCTGCTGCACCTTCACATGTGGTGGAACTTCTGGAGAATTCCACCATACGCTTCTCAGAGAACAAGAGTGAACAAGGCAGATAACGTCTTGGTGTTCTTAGGAAACAGTTGTAACCTCAACGGCTGCCTGAAGGAGTCCCAGGGAACTTCCACGGTTCCCAGATCACACTTTGAGAACCACTGACCTAAAAGAGCATTTTGAAAAAAAAAGCTTTTTCAATTTGTGAATAAAGATCATGCCAAAAATGAGATTACATATCATTTCCATTGCAGGGGCAAAACGTAAAGAGTCTGACAATATCAAGTGTGTCTGAGGATGTGAAACATCTGGAGCTCTCAGCCACAGCTAGAAGGGGTCTACACTGGTTCAACCACTTTATTCGACCTTACCATATTAGACTCTATTCATACTCTACCACCCAGCTATTCCACTTCTGAGGAGAACTGAGGAGCAAATTATGATATCTTCATATAATAGACTAGTGCAATTAAATACTACAGTGAATAATAACAGGAATAGAATACAGTTGACCCTTGAAAAACATGGTTTGGATGGTGCAGGTCCATTTATATGCAGCTTTTTTTCAATAAACACAGTACATTACTGTAACTCTATTTTCTCTTCCTTATGATTTTTCTTAGCCACATTTTTTCCCTCTAGCTTACCTTGTTGTAGGAATATAGCATATAGTACATACACAAAGTATGTGCTAATCTACTGTTTATGTTAGGTAAGTCTTCTGGTCAGTGGTAGGCTATTTACAGTTAAGTTTTTTTTTTTTTAAAGAGTTTATTTATTTATTTGACAGAGAGATAGAGAGAGAGAACAAGTACGCAGAGAGGCAGGCAGAGGGAGAGGGAGAAGCAGGCTCCCCGCTGAGCAGGGAGCCCGATGCGGGGCTCGATCCCAGGACCCTGGGATCATGACCCGAGCCAAAGGCAGCCGCTTAACCGACTGAGCCACCCAGGCGCCCCTACAGTTAAGTTTTTGAGGAGTCAGATGTGTATGCAGATTTTCAACTGTGCAGGGCACAGGCATCCCCGTGTTGTCCAACGGTCAACTCTACTAGAATAATAGTAATGGATATATTCACATGATAGAATGCTACTGTGGGGGCGCCTGGGTGGCTCAGATGGTTAAGCGTCTGCCTTCGGCTCAGGTCATGATCTCAGGGTCCTGGGATCGAGTCCCGCATCGGGTTCCCTGCTCAGTGCAGAGCCTGCTTCTCCCTCTCCCTCTGCCACTCCCTCTGCTTGTGCTCTTCTGTCTATTTCTCTGTCAAATAAATAAATAAATAAATAAATCTTTAAAAAAAAATCATTAAAAAAAAAAAGAATGCTACTGTGAAAAATAAATTCATTAGGGCCATGTTAATATGAATAAATCTCAAAAACAACGTTGAGCAAAAACTGAGTAAAAGAGATACAAGTCCAGAGTACCATTTATGTACAGTTTGAAAATATGCAAACAAAACTGTGTGTTACTGGAGTGTCTGGGTGGCTCGGGTAAGTGTTTGTCCTCGGCTTAGGTCATGAACTCAGGTTCCTGGGACTGAGCCTCGCATCAGGGTTCCCTGCTCAGTGGGGAGTCCGCTTCTCTCTCTCTCCCTCTGCCCCTTCCCCACTTGTTCTCTCTCTCTCTCTCTCAGATAAATAAAATCTTTAAAAAAAACCCAAAAAACCTAAATGTTACTGATGGATACATACAATCATGCATGGAATGAGAAGCACCAAATTCAGGGCAATGATTACCCCTGAAGAAAGAAGGACAGGCAATGAAATCAGGGAGGAGTTTTGGGAGGATTTAACTATATCTGTAATGTTTTAATTTATCTATATTTAAAATCGGAATTAAAAAATAAAGTTCTGTTTAAGCAATTATTTGCTGGGAAAGAGAATATGGCAAGAAAATGAGGCCATGACAATAAAAATTAAAACTCTCTGGAAAAAGCCTGTGGGCAATGACCCACAATTCCTTCACTCATGTTGACTGTGTGCACAGGGTCCAGTTAGGGGCAGCTGAGTTCCAAAGGCTCATTTGTAATTCATTCTTTGGCACTTACCATGGATATTCCCATAGAAACAGTTAAGCAAGTTGCCTAAATGCCAAGATGAGGCTGGTTTCCCCAACCACAGACACCTTTTAACTTCACAACTTACCTGACCAAAGGAAGGAGATGAGCAGCGCTGAGAAGCAGTTCCCTTGGAAAGTTTGCTCTGGCTTAGACAGCTAGGAACAGATCCTCCCCTGGCAGCCTTGTTCTGACCCTGCCTCTACCTCCCTTCCAGCCCGGTTTCAGGGTAGGGATTTCTCACATTTCCGAGCCCTTAAAGGTTGGTAGGGTAGGATCCCTATTTGGCAGGACAGTCTGGGGTATGTATTTCTGTGGGCAGATGGTCTGGGATTTGGAGGCCAGGGGAGGGCAAATCTGCCAGCCCAAACCTCTGAGTTGGGACAGCTCTTTATCCTCGTCATCTTTAGAGTCATCTCTCACTGATTTTTTGCCAAGACCTTTTTTATTTCCTCTTTTAGTGCCAGCCTGGTTGCTTCTGGCCTGAGATTCTCTCCTCTGTTCCACGGAGGAAAGAGCCTCCTGAGGCCTGCTGTACAGTAGACACTCTGCTGCTGGCGACTCCAGAATTTTCTTATAGGCAGGCTTAGGGGTGTTGATTTGGTTGGAAAGAGGGTTTGACGTTGTATTTATGTACCATTTTACATAAGATGGAGCTAACATCTGTTGTCCTTAGTCAATAGGGTGGGACTGATGGAGAGATGGAGGTTGAGGCCAAAATACCAGCCCCTCACCCCCAGTCTTCCTACCCAACTCAACAAAAGTCGATTCTCCTTGTTCCCCTCCTCTACTCTTCCCAATGTACGAAGCAAGCACTCTGCTTAGGGATTTGGGGGAAAAGGGAGAAACTAAGAGGAGCACCTGGCTGGCTCAGTCGGTGAAGTGCATGACTTGATCTCAAGGTTAGGAGTTTGAGCCTTATGTTGGGTGTGGAGCCTACTTAAAAAAAAAAAAAAAATTCTCTGAGAGAGTCCCATATGTGTTGGCCTTGACATGCATTGAAGCATATATCCAATTCATTAAAAGTACATTTTAAGCTATATTACAAGCTTTTTTTTTTTTTTAAAGATTTATTTATTCATTTGAGACACAGAGATAGAGAGAGAGAGAGCATGAGCAGGGAGAGAGGGAGAAGCAGACTCCTTGCTGAGCCAGGAGCCCGATGCGGGGCTCGATCCCAGGACCCTGGGATCATGACCTGAGCCGAAGGCAGACGCTTAACCGTCTGAGCCACCCGGGTGCCCCTATATTACAAGCTTTTATCAATAGTAATAACATATATTAAAAAAGATACTACTCATTATTGCAACCAAACTGCTCCCTCATTTTTGGACTTATCTTTCAGTCCTTATTACATGTTTGTATGGCTGGAGGTTATAGCAGCATAGACTGTTGATCTTATTATTCTTACTAATGAGTACCCATTTCTCTGTGTTCCCACCTACCTGTCACACTTATTTATTTATTTTTTGTTTGGAAGCTGCTCCATTTCCCCCGTGGTTTTATTGAGATATAATTGACACATAACACTGTGTAAGTTTTAGGTGGTCATCGTGATGATTTGATACACATATATATTGGGAAGTGTTCACCACAGTATGTTTGGTGACATCCATTACCTCACACAGTTACAATATTCTCTTCTTGCCATGAGGACTTTTTTTTTTTTTAAGATTTTATTTATATGACAGAGAGAGACACAGCGAGAGAGGGAACACAAGCAGGGGGAGTGGGAGAGGGAGAAGCAGGCTTCCCGCTGAGCAGGGAGCCGGATGCGGGGCTCGATCCCAGGACCCTGGGATCGTGACCTGAGCCGAAGGCGGACGCTTAACGACTGAGCCACCCAGGCGCCCCGCCATGAGGACTTTTGAGATCTAGTCTCTGAGAAACTTTCAAATATACAATACAGTAGTCCCCATGCTACACATTACACCCTCAGGACTTCATTTATCTTATAACTGGAAGTTTGTACTTTTTGACCCCCTTTACGCATTTCTGCCACCCCGCACTCTGTGACTCTGATAACCACCAATCTGTTGTTCTCTATGAGTTTTTTTTTTTTTTTTAAGATTTCACATACACACAAACTTTTTTTTTTTTTAAATGCCTGGTAATACTTTGTGGGGTGGATCTTAATGGATTAGAGAAAGGGCACCTGAGTTCTGACTGAGGGAGAACATCAAGACCTCATAGAGTTAATGGAAGTATTAAAGGCTACAAGAGAGGTAGCATATTTACAGTACCATCGCCAAAGAAGAAAGGCTAATTGCATGTTGGCTGTTTTTATCTATTACCATATCTTCACCTTTGTTCTCTTAAAAAACCCCACCCATTTAAGGAAAGTCAATCTCTCCAGGGACACCATGCCACCTCTCCCTCTCTCTCTTTTTTCCATTTAGAGACCAAGGGTCACAGCGTTGATTATTCTGGATCTCAGTCTTGCAAAAGGACCCAAGTAGCTTCATTTCCATTTCAAGAAAGCAGCTCAATTCATCTCACCTTTCCTCTTCCCCACGTAAGAGTTACTTGTGAGAGTTACTTTGGCAGTGGGAGAGTGGGGTGAAGGCCAGAGCAGGGCTCTCGGATGAGGAAGTTGGAAAAATCTTGGGGCCATGCATTCATTCTACAACAAATATTTTTTAAGCACCACTTGGTTTTTTGAGCCAGTCACTGAGCAAGGCTGCTAGGTCCTGGAAATAGAGATGAAAGATGTTTTCTGCTCTCAAGCTGCTCACTGTAGAAAGATGTTAAATGGGGGAAGAGCACACGGAAAGAATGCACAGCCTAGGAGGTCAAGGGGTCGCCTAGCCCCACTGGGCTGATGCTCTAGCTGAGCTGGGTAGGGTTCCGCTAGGAATTAGTCCATTTAGGCAACTCCATTCCATCCCATTAGATAATTCAGGAGCCAGACCACGAAGGACCTTGTATGTGTGGTAGGAGGCTTCTCTCCCCTCCCCACAGCAGGCCATGTGAGAAGTTCTAAGGGACAGAAGAAGTGAGTGATGAAGGTTTATTCTTTTGTCCCCCCTCACATTTTCCTTGTTTTCTCCTTGACTGCCCCCACAGATTTGTCCTAAAATAGCACAGGGTTGTAGTTGGGGAGGAGAAGGGAGAAGAGAGACAGAAGGAGAAAGAAATCCTTCAGAACACAGGGTAGAGGAAAGGGGAGTTTTGCAGACACCTGGCTGGTGCAGTCATTTGTACTTAGAAGATACATGAAACGTAGGCATCTGCAAGCCAGAGACTGTCGTAGAAAATAAATTTCCCATGCCACCGAGCAATTCATCAGCCCCAAACTTCATCTCCTAGTTATTTATGAGTTTATATAACTTGAATAAAGGCCAGGCAAGTTTTTCTAACTTTGGTTCTTCATTCAGTTAAGTTTATTTTGGACTATTTTTTTCCTATGACCAAGTTCAAAGTTAGGGTCACACACTAACTAAAAGGCGAAGAGGACTGTTGTCTGAGGTAAATAAAGCAGTCATTCTGATAAATTCCTAATCCCAAGCCAGTTTTTCTCTCAACAATGAAGCAATTAAACACAGTGAGGGTGTTTTTTACTTGCGATATATAACTGTGACTCTAGATTTTATCTGATGATATATTGACATATTAACTTTGTTTTTAAAATTTTTACTTATTTATTAAAGATTTTCTTTATTTGAGAGAGAGAGAGAACAGGGGAAGGGGCAGAGGGAGAGAGAGAATCTCAAGCAGACTCCGGGCTGAGCGAGGAACCTGAGGCGGCTGGATCCCATGACACTGAGATCATGACCTGAGGCGAAATCAAGAGTCAGATGCCCAACGACTGAGCCACCCAGGTGCCCCTGTAAAGTTTTTTTTAAAAAACCATCTTTAACTTTGTAATTTTTTTTAACTTCTGTGAGGTTAAAAATATATATAATGTTTTTAAAAATTACTGAGCTTAACTTAAATATTTTTCCTTTGTGATTTGAGTCTAAGGCTAAGGGATGACCAGGGCACTATTTGAACACCTGAAAGCGCATGTTGATTCCTTTAGCAATACTTTTGAGCAGTCATTTTAACCTCCTTAGAAGTTATATGAAGACTTTTTAGTGGAATAACTATGATTCAGGAATGATAAAGATTTCAACTCGAAGAATAAACTACATAATTTTTCAAACCCATTATGGTCTAGAAAATCCTACGTCATGCTAGGGTTTCATTTTGGAGCAAGAAATGGAAATTAAAATCAATTGGAAAAGTCAAGTAGGAGATCATTCAAAAGCCTCATATTAAAAAGACTTTAAGGGGTGCCTGGGGGGCTCAGTCAGTTAAGTGTCTGCCTTTGGCTTGGGTCATGATCCCAGCATCCTGGGATGGAGCCCTGCATCGGTCTCCCTGCTCACTGGGGAGTCTGCTTCTCCCTCTCCCTTTGCCACCCACCCTCTGCTTGTGCTCTCTCTGTCAAATAAATAAATAAAATCTTAAAAAAAATAAAGAAAAGGAAAAGAAAGAAAAAGACTTTAAGAGGAGGATGCTTGGATGGCTCAGTTGGTTAAGTGTCCGACTCTTTTTTTTTTTTAATTTTTTTTTTTTATTCTTATGTTAATCCCCATACATTACATCATTAGTTCTAGATGAAGTGTTCCATGATTCATTGTTTGTGCATAACACCCAGTGCTCCATGCAGAACGTGCCCTCCTCAATACCCACCACCTGGCCAACCCATCCTCCCACCCCCCCCCCCCCCAGAACCCTCAGTTTGTTTTTCAGAGTCCATCGTCTCTCATGGTTCGTAAGTGTCCGACTCTTGATTTCGGCTCAGGTCATGATCTCAGGGTGGTAAGATTGAGCCCCGTGTTGGGCTCCATGCTCAGCGGGGAGTCTGCTTGAGATTCTCTCTCTCCCAGTCCCTTTGCCCCTCCCCCCACGCTCACGTTCTCGCTCTCTAAAAAAAAATAAAGACTTTAAGAGGAAAATAACATGAACAGTGATTTCATCAAAATGAGGTGTAAAAAAATAAACAGACGGGGAGACATTGCAGGAAAAATAAATTCACAAATCTACTGTTTCTCCTTCCAAATACTTTCCAAAAATATAATCAAACCTGTAAAAGTTACATAATGTGCAATTAGTAATGCTTCATTGTATCCCTTTTGGCCTTTCTTCCCCTTTTTCTCGTCTGTCTACCTGTGATCATATAGGCAGAATCTGAAGACATGTCATCCTCAAAACCTGTAAGGGGAGAGAAAGGACAGACCCAGTAAGGCGTCACCATTAGTTAGGGTTTTGTTCATCTGCATGGAAGAGAGACCTGGTTTCTCTGGCTTAGACAAGCAACACTGGTGTTTTCCTCACTTGACACAGAATCTGGGCAGGCAGTCCCAGGCAGGTGCTGGTGCCTGAGGAAGTCACAGAGGACATGCGCTCCTTCCTGGGGCTCCTCACTTTGGCTCCCCCACCAGGCATTGTGTCTGCACTCCAGGCAAGTAAAGAAGGAGGAAGTGCAAAGTGAGGGCAGAGAAGCTCCACCCTGTGATTTTTGCTTTCATTAGCAATTAGCCAGCTCAGATTTCCATGGTCACCTCCATCCATAAGGGAATCTGGAAGAGGGGCGGGATTTTAACCAGGTACTATGACACCCCAAGTAGAATTGAATTTTTTGATAAGGAAGAAGGGGAGTATGCTTCTACTCCTGATTTTAAAGTATTTACTTTATCCCATTTGCCGTAAAATGGAAGTTAGGATTAATCTATTTCTCTTATGACCTTTCATCTCCTGATGCACCTCAGAGTAGGCATTCAACAAATAAGTGTGGATTGATTGATTGATAGATTGATTGACTCATTATCCTAGTAATTACCAAGGACACTTCATGACAGCATGCTATGATATTTATAAACGAAATACATATTCCTACCCTTGAGGGGCTTGTAGTTGCAATTTCAGGCATTCATGTATGTAAAATAGAGAACAATCTAGCTGGTACAAAGGGTATATTAGCTTCATTTGTGTTTTGTTTTTTATTTATTTATAATATTAATCTATTTGTTGAACTGGACTTGTTGCTAGGGGTGTTTTCTTTTTCTTTTTTCTAAATTTTATTTTATTATGTTATGTTAGTCACCATACATTACATCATTAGCTTTTGATGTAGTGTTCCATGATTCATTGTTTGCGTATAACACCCAGTGCTCCATTCAATACATGCCCTCCTTAATACCCATCACAGGGCTAA
>NC_138371.1:25818845-25917829 GCF_054177405.1 Leptonychotes weddellii
CAACCCTCAGTTTGTTTCCTGATATTAAGAATTCCTCATATCAGTGAGATCATATGATACTTGTCTTTCTCTGATTGACTTATTTCGCTTAGCATAATACCCTCTAGTTCCATCCATGTCATTGCAAATGGCAAGATTTTATTTTTTGATGGCTGCATAATATTCCTCCCACCCCCACCACATCTTCTTTATCCATTCATCTGTTTATGGACATCTTGGCTCTTTCCATAGTTTGGCTATTGTGGACATTGCTGCTATAAACATTGGGGTGCACGTACCCCTTCGGATCACTACATTTGTATCTTTTGGGTAAATACCCAGTAGTGCAATTGCTGGGTCATACAGTAGCTCTATTTTCAACTTTTTGAGGAACCTCCATACTGTTTTCCAGAGTGGCTGCACCAGCTTGCGTTCCCACTAACAGTCTAGGAGTGTTCGCTAGGGGTGTTTTCATCAGATTGTTTGGTTAAATATGATCGGTCCTGCAGAAAAACATGATAGGGGCATGAGACACTTGGATTCTCACTGCATCATGATTTGTAGGTTGGTCAGACAGCCTTTCAACTTCTCAGTTTCTCTGTATGATACAGATTGTAGCAATAGCCGCCCAGGATAGGTATTGGGTAAGTGGGGGCCTCCGAAAGACAGTGAAGGACATGCATGGGCTCATAAATCAGACTATATTGATTCCTTTTCCAGCTCTGTCATTTACTAGCTTGTCACGAGGGATCTATGCCTCAGTTTCCCAATCTGTAAAGGCGATGAGGGTGTACAAACTACAGAGAGCTGATGTGGAGATGAAGTGTGTTAATATGTGCTAAGTGCTTGGAAAGAACTTGGCACATAGTAAACAGTAAAAATGAGCTACTATTATATATTCATATTTCCAATTGTTTATTTAGAAGTAAAATAGAATCCGTCTAGAAGTGTGGGCTTGTTTTTCTCCCATGAATGTTTTCATGAGTGCTTCCTAGTCATCCCCTCTTCCTCCCCCTCCTCCTCCTTGCATATTTGCCTGTGTCTGTTTTGACATCTTTGACTGGGCCAGGGGACAGAGGGAGCAGCTAAGATGGCTTTGAAGGCTGGGAGAAGCAGCCCTGCGGGCTGAATGCCCTGAACCAGTGCAATGCCCTCTTGAGCTGGGTGCCAATCAAAGTAAAGCAATGGGACCTGTTGGGAGAGATGCTGACTTCAGCTGTCACTCGTGTCCCTTTTTGGATTCTTCCTAGGTCTCTCCGCCCTAGCCGCCAGTGGTTTGAAATAGATTTTACTAGGCTTTCATTAATCCTCATCTCTATTTTTTTTCTCCGTATCTGGTATCTAAGCTACATGAGAGCCAGTGCCACATACTTGGCCAACATTCTGCCCAGCCCTCCCTTGAATGTGCTGCCCCCTCTCTCTCTTGCACCAAATCCAAAGAGTGAGGTCAAGGGTTTGGAGGCCCAACTCAGCTTGTTAATCAATGGAGCAACAAGGCTATTTCGTGTTCTTCCCCGTCTTCAATTTCCTCTTGAACCAGAATTGTAAATAAGATGCTCCGTGACCCGTGGGTCAAAAAGGGAATAATCAGGCAAATAAATTTTGATTATAATGATTATTATGAACATAACACATTAATAATGAATATCAAGGATTCAGCTCAAAGACAATAAAGGCAAAATCTCCATGAGTCGTAGTCGTCTCTCTTCCTTTTCCTAGTTCTTATTTCATAACTTATCTGTAGGTGGTGATAGGGTTTTTAAAAGTGAGTAAAAATTTTCACTCCCCCCAAAATGACTTGCTAATTTTTATCCTGAATAAAATCCTTGACTGATGAAACGCTGTTTGGTCTCTCGTACTGTTTGCAAACAAGAAAGAGACAATAATCTACAGTAATAAACAAATCTGAGAATGCGTTTAAAACCTCTTTATTTGCCTAATTAGAGAAATTTCTGGAGAGTAATTTTCAAAGGAAAACAGTTACATCATTTGTGTCTAAATATATCTTCTTGCTTTTGTTCTACTTCAACCTGAGTGTTTTAAAAATTCTTGTGTAGAGTTGATGTTCCTTTGTTAAGAACACTGTTTTTTGGAATAAGTTTTTTTTTTTTATTCCTTTTTATTAAGGCAACCCTGAGCTTCCACATTTCTTGGTGAGAGTGTTTCTTTCTGAATTTCAAGGGAGTGATGTCTTGTCACAGCATTATCTGATGTTGTGGGTGTGGGTTTTATTTTATTCCAGCAAAGCATTTAGCTCATTCTCTCTCTCTCATCTTCCTAAGCAGAGAGAAATGTAAACAGTGACAAATCAAGCTCTTCATGACTCTTTCCCGGATTTTTCTTCTGTGGTGTCACCGTCCACGGAGTTCAAATACATGGGATATTAAGAAGAAATAATCTCATTCGATAGTGAGCAATTGTTAATATGAAAAGGACTAGCAAATAGTTTGTGAAATACCAAATGATCAGGTAATTTAAGTTGGCTAGATGTGCCTCTCCCATCTTAATCACTAGGCACAAAGTTGATAACCTTCATCCTTGTAACTCCAGAAAGACTCACATGACACTTACATGTAAACTTACAGCCTTTTTCGCTTAAGCAAGACTTCTCAACCCCAGCACGAATTCTGTGCACTGGGGTCTGTCCTGTGCACCACAGGATATTTAGGAGCATCTCTGGTCTCTACCCACTAGATGCTACTAGCGTCCTTCTTCCAGTGTGACAATCAAAGATGTGTCCAGATATGGCCAGATGTCCCCTGCTGGGGGGGGGGGGCACACCATATCACCCTCAGTTAAGAACCGTTGGTTTACGCTGCTCTTTAATCCGGGAGTGTAGTGACAGTTTCTCTCCAAAGGGAAAAATTATTAGAGGATGTTAAGAATGAGAACCCCCACGCTGTTGATGGGGAAGACAGACACAGACGTGCACACGCTCCTTGTCTGTAATAAAAGGGGAATCAGAGATTAAGTTTCTGGCGGAGCTTGGATCAGTCTGCCTAGTTGCTTCTGATCAGACGAATGCGAGAATGGGGAAAGCACAGAACGGCGAATGAAATGTCACTTTGGCTAAGTCCACTCTGCTTGCTGGCTGGCGCTATGTTTGAGAGTGCTTCCCAGGAGTTTTTAATGTTTAGGTTTCTAACATAACACATATATGAACATAAACAAAAGAAATTTAAAAATGGTTTTGGTAGAAATCAATGATTATTCAAGTCCATTAAAATTAAAAGTATGAGAAGTTTTAGTTTCTTTCTCCCAACCTCTTTTTTATTATTTGTTATATTTTTTATTACACAGCTACACATGTTCATTATAAAGACAGTCAAAAGTCGTTATAAGCCAAAGGGGGGAAAAAACCATCCCAAATCCCAGTACTTAGAACGAGGATTAACATTTCGATGTATATTCTCCAAAGGTATGATTATATAGCTTCCTTTTTCATCAAGTCCACTCTGAATAACACTTTAATATTTACTTGCTATCTACTGCTGCATCATGGTAAAGCCATCTTGGTCTTTATAGGATACATTTCTTCTGTAGACTCAGATGTCTCCTGATTTATGGTTATTGTTGCAAAATCCCGGCGAGGTAGAAGGAACAAGGATTATTATCTCTTATTTATGAAGTATTAAGAGGTAAAGAGGGTTTAAGTGGATTACTTAATGCCACTGAGTTTATCAGGGGAAGAGGTTTGAATAAGATCCCAGGTTTTCTGCTTCCTAATCCAATGTGCTTTCCATTAGCCTGTTTTAATTATTTTACACATAGATTTAGATAAAAACTTTCTTTACCAAAACTTTAGGTGCTTTAGGGATAACTTGTAACTCAAATAATGCCTAAAACCCTTACGGGAAGTTGTAATGATAAAGGGTGACAGTGGAGGAAGAGTGTAACTGAAATGGAAAGAGAGCAATCAGAATGAGGGCTCATAAACTTTGCCCTCCCTCCTGCAAGTTGGGGTGCCATTTAAATGTGCTGAGCTGTGTGGCTGCTGGAGGATAAACGTGTGCATCACAATTCTCTGAACTAGAAGAAAGAGGTATATATAACCAAAAGGAGTGCAAAGCACAGACAAGTATTAAAAATCAATAAAATGGGCTGGGTATGCATTTGGGAGTGGTGGGGACTGTGGCGAATCATGGGGCTCATGCTCCCCTCTAAAGGGGACAGCCCCGTCTCAGCTCTAGTGGGAAAGTGGGCCCCGTGGTGTCAGGCCTTCTGATTTTACTGAAAAACCCAAACTGGGATTTTTATGGAAAATATCTTGATTAAAAACAAACGCAGTGCAGTCCTTACTGTTATATTAACAATAACGTGTGCCTTGCAGGCCTCAGTGTATTCTTGGCATATTTGATATTTGGCCTCAAATAATTTTAGATTTATAGTTCCACCAGGAATAACAACTGATCTGGTGGGTGAAAATTTTCCTTTCAACTTGGAAATATTTCTCAAGCAGGAACCTGATGGTGGCCCGATTTCTTCCTCTTTACAAAATACATCCCAACTTTGTTTCCTTTAAAGACATTTCCTCTCCTAGGGCTGCTGTCTACCCACTGTCCACATCTTGGTTCCCACGTAGGGGTGCCCTCGCACGGAATGGGGGTTCATGGAACAGGCCTGGAGACAGCCGGCTTCTGATCAATAGTTCTGGGGGTTGTCGCTCAGGTCTAAGAAAATTACCTTGCAGTGTCTACCCTTGGTATGGTAAATCTGATGGTTTTCTGGGCTGCAATTTCTCTGTAATTACAGGTGGTCTGTCCCTGCAGGAAACTAGAAGGTGATTTTCTATGCACAACCACGAACAGTTGTTTTTACCTAAAAATATATTCATGAACTGATTTGTTTTCTTCAAATATAACAAACCCTTCTCCTTGGAATAGATGGGGAGAGTCATTTCCATCAGATCGTGTTCAGATTAAAGACATTAAAAAAATTTTCTGTTCTGGAGTTCTTCTAAGTTTTCTGTTATGACAAAAACATTTCTCCCCGAGGGACTGAATTCTGAAGGCCCAGGAGCCCATGAGAACCATGATTTATTTTCCATTCATTTCCTCCAATACCCTATAAAACACATGCAAAGATGGTACACACCCAATTCCAGATATAGATATAAAAATGTGCAGAGGGCATTGTGTTACATAAATAGTATATTATATGCACATATGCGATGCTAAATGAATGCAAAATTCTTCAAAGTACTTTGGGAAAATAAAGAAGAAAATGTCCCGATTTTATTCATAGAATCATGTTATTGAGGAGTTGGCCATGAGAGGGCAGCATTGCCCACACTAATCACATAATGGTGACTAAATTTGAACCTCCTAGATATTGTTTTGAGGGTCTTCCACCATTTGGTTTCAAACACAAGGAATAATAAGCGAAGCAGCATTATTTATGCTGGAACAGTCACCATTTTTTTCAATAAAACATCTTTATCTTCTGGTCTAGGCAGTCATTAGGACAGGCTGTTCTTGTCTTAAAAGGGCATATACCTTTTTTTCTTGTATTTCTTTCTTTTTTTTCTTTTCCAGTGTGTCTCTTTCACAATCTCTTCTGGTTCTGTAGTTTGATGATTTCTCTTCAAAAAATCACCCTGCTCTTTTATGATCCTGGCCACATTCTTTAACCCCAGGGAGCCTCAGCTTCTCTGTGAACGCCCCCCCTCGAGCAGTCCGGGGTAGTGGATAAAACTGGGCGTCAGCTGTGGGCAGGTGTTGGTCCTGCCTCTTAGAGACCCACTTCTCCCCACCCTGGAACAGCGTCTACCTCACAGAGCTGTAGTGAGGACGTACTTCATCGTGGATTTTATAAATGCCTGGAACATAGACAGTGCTCAGTAAACATCAAAGGAATAGCTGTGTGTGTGTGTGTTTAATTGAATGAGTTGCTAACATTAAAAAATCTGGAGAGATCGCATACAATTTCTTACTGATCGGGTTTCATTCATGCATGTTACTACTTACTTGCCTGGCTTCGGTGGACACTGGGGTTCCTGCATGTCCCTGTGTCCGTCGGTTTCCCACTGTCCATTCATTATCTCCAGATTTTCTCGGCCATCGAGAAAAGCTGAAGGGAGGAAAACTTTATTTTTGTCCCTGGCTTCAGAAGATCATTGCGCCCGGGCCTAACAACGCTGCAGACAGAGTCCTTAATCTGAACAACGCAAAACCCTCAGCGCTGCAATTTATCTAATTTGTTTCTTTTGTCAGATTTCATCTTGAGGATGAAGCTTTTGAGAGACTAGGAGAGGGCATTTCCTTTGGGAAATTTGGTTTCCTTCTTTCCCCGGTGGCAGGTTTGGGGGCGGGTGGTCAGGATTGTCCAGCTGGGGGAGGACATCTGGGGTCTGATGGGAGAACCCAAGGTCATTAGGACCGACTCAGGAGAGGTACGCTGTTGACATCCTTTCTCTTTGCCCCTTCACTTTCCTCAGCCCCTCCCACCCTTACAGGTTAAGGTTTTCTTATTTTTAGTTTTAACCTTGAAAAAAATTGTGTAATTTATAAAATAAGGTATAAAGGTTATCTCCTGACAGCAGGAGACGGGGGAGAAAGCTTTGCCCTCCCCAGGAGCCCAGGGTGGGGAAGGATTTAGTGACCCTCTCAGCCGACTTGGAGAGCTGGGCTAAGTTACCAAGGGAAACCCCGGCGCGTTTATCTAAGCCTTGGGTGTTAAACGTGCAGAGACGAATGCGCTTGTTGGAACTGCTCTCAGGGTGGCAGCAGACCCTCAGAATGGTGTTTCTATTCGACTTACTGCATTTCTGCTCATTGACAAACACAGCACATCGAGGGGCTGCTGCGAGAACACTTTTCAGCCTATAAATCGGGGCTGGAGGAGATGCTTAATTAAACCAGTCCGGAGGTTACAGGAAGGAAAAGCAAACCTCTCCTCCCAGAGTTGACCTGGTTCAAGTCATGTGGCAGTTGAGAGAGCTTGGAAATGTGTTAGTAGGACTAAGGCAAATACACCAGAATCGGGCACTTGCCTGCCAGCGTAACAAGCAAGAGATTGGATGGAGAGACGGACAACTCAGGCTTTGACCTTCCAGCGTAATTCTGTGTGCAAGAAACACACGTGTGAAGATGGCTGGAGAGGCTGAGCGGCTCTGTTTCAGTTTATAGTGCAGAGGACAGGCTTTCTTAAACGAACTTAAATTCTACAGCATCCTGTTATCTGCTGGCCAGGACTTGGGAAGTCTAGAGTCAGTCCTATATCAGGACTCTCTGTTTGAAAGGGCAAATCATGAACTCGAACCTACCAGTTCATGAATGGGGCCAGCTGGTTAGAATTTGGGACTGTAGACTGCCAAGCTGGCAACAAAGCAAAGCTCGGCTATGCAGAAGGGGAAAGGAGCAGGCTGCATTTAGGCTGGGGTACCCGGTCTGTCACCAACTCAGCTCCCCGCGTGCAGGAAGGCTCCACACAACCCCGCTGGTCCCTCCTTTCCCCTTGAGCTCTCTCTGAGGCTCATGGGTGATCATGCGGCCCCTCTCAATGACCTTCTCTCTCCAGGCCTCCCCTAGTGTAAGGATAGGATCACGTGCCTGAAAGAAAAACAGCAGGACACAAATGTGGAATCTCAGCATTTGGTTTTAGCCAGAAGACAAGAAGGCCAATGAAGTAACTTGGATCCAGTCAAGCCAATCAGCGCAGGATGCTAGAACCCTGGTCAGGATCGCATGGCCTGGCCTAAAGTACACAGGTTCCGGTGATGAATGTCATGTAGGGAAGGAAAAATGGTCTCCTCCACTCTCTTAGGGTCCCTGGCTGGGTCTGAAAATTAAACTGATGAAGACAGATAAACGGGAGAAAAGCATACGTATTTATTTAATATCAATTTTATGTGACACGGGAGCCTTCATCAGGAAATGAAGGCCTGAAGAAATGTTCAAACTGAGTGTTTCTACGCTAGGTTGGGAGCCACGGAAAGATATGATAGGGCAAAGAGTAGGAGGAGCTCAAGCAGTAAACTGGGGGAAATGTAGCAAGGTCTGTTGGTTTGGATTCCTTTCAGCATCCCTTCATCTTGGGAGATAAAGATGCTCCTTTGTTTCGCTTACAGGGAGGGCATGTCTCACTCGAGGCCCTTGTGTATGACCTGCTTGGGTGGCGGGGGGTGGGGTGGGGGTGGGGGGAGAGGACGTCAGAGAGTCCTTCCTACACCTGCGGTATCTCAAATGCCTGGAACTTAAATATATTCAGTAGACCAAGGTGCATATTTTAGGATAGCATATCCAGAACTCCGTCAGTCATGATGTGAAAATAAAGGAGTCAGTCTTGGAATCATTACCCACCCCCTCACATCTATAGTCATGTATTGATTATGCGTGTTTTCCATTCATAATTTTCCATGGCTCATTATTTCCCATGATACATCCGTATCAACCCCGTTAGCCCCTTTGGATCTATTTGTTAGGTGGATCAATTCTTGTTAGGACTTTAGGTTAAGTTAATAGTCAGAGTAGGAGGGAAGGAGAGTTTTGGGGCAGGCATTTTATTCACATCTCCTGTGTCTGAGTAGATAGACAGGAACAACCCCCCTCACCTTTCCTATGTCATCCCTTTCCCACCCGGCTCCTCCTGTTTTCCTCTCCCTTACAAACTATAACGGGGGTCTGAATGACACAGTTAGGGTTGAAGAAAGAGGGCAAGGGTTTGTCTCACGCTAAGCAGCTGCTCCTTCTCTCCATGTCCTCAGTAACGAACAGCAAAGAAGTGAACAGATGAGGGATCAGAAGTGGAGAAATAAGGACGGCAAAGTCAAAAGGTGTGTGGGAGGCCTGCAGAGCAGCGTTGCTGAAGGCGAGGAGTTAAGATCCAGTGCTGGGATGATGCAATGTTTGACTTGAGCAGTCACCCACCTGTCTGACCTCAGCTGTAAACTCAGGGGCCAGACTGGATGTGCTCTAGGGCTGGCTCCGGGGCTCCAGGGGCCAAGAACCAGGGAGCTGTAGTTTGCAACTTAGAACTCCTGTAGCATGCTTTTAAAGTTAATTTATTAAAAAAGAAAGCTGCCTCCGATCTGTATATTTCTACCCCATTATCAGTGCAGTTTTATATGAATGACTTATTTGAACCAACCTAAAAAGAAAAAAAAGAAGGAACCAAAAGGCAGAATAATGAAATAGGCAATGATACTACCAGGCTCTTCTGGTAAGTGAATAATTTGTTTATTCCCTCCATACTTGGGGTTGCCACTAAATCTGGACTGGAGAAACCAGTAAATATTTTTAATGTGACAAGAAAATCGAAGCATTGGGTGCATGGCACACTTTGTTACTACAAGTTTTATTTCTTTTTTTCATGATTAGCCGTAGCCTTTTGGGCCCGATCTCATCCAAGAGCCGTGTGCAATCCCAAGAAGGGTGAGAGGCCTGCTGAAGCCACCGCCCCGTGCTGGGCCATCTGCCAGGAATTCACGCGACAATGGCCAGGCCCTTCCAATATGTTGCATGGAGCCGGCTTGTGACACAATTCAAGAATATTTATTTTTGTTGTGGAGTTACCATATGTATCTTCGGCTAATCATGGGGAGGGGTTCAGAACCCCTTTAGACCCATACCCCTTCTCCACCCAGCTAATAACCATTTGCATTGTGCATTTTGAACCACCTTCTAGCAAGTTTATTCACTTCTCTCCAGTGCATTAAGTAAAGGAAACAACACACACAAAACCATCTGCCCATTCTTGTGAAAATCTAATAAAAATACTAGCAAAGAAAGGCAGGGTTTATTTAATTTGGGTTAGTCGTGGGCAACATGAATTTCCTTGTCTCGGACAGCTCATAGCTTGGAGAGGTTCTATAAAACTCAGAGACGGCAAAGTAGAGCTGGTGAGTTTCCCTTAGCAATTCCTATCTGGCGCACAGAGAGTTAAACTTAAGAAAAGAAAAAAATTGAAATGCAATCCTGGCTCGTGTTACCCATTAGCTGCGTATATTGACCAAACTTATAGTCAGATAATGCAAACAATAACAAAGTTATTGATTGAGGAGATGTCAGGCAAATAGGTACTTATCATGAAGCTGCTGATAAGCTTGGGGTCTCCCTCACGTGGCAGTGACAGAGGCCTATTGATTTTGCAGTTGGTCATGCGTGGTTTCCAGCCCACATGGAATCTGCCGGCTGATTCCATATGCAGGAGCTAGATTCCCTAGCATAGCAGTGGGGGTGCTGAAATCACCCAAGAGAATGCCACCAAACTCGGGCTTTGGGGAAAGGAAGGGTTGACTCCACAGTGAAAAGGAGCCTGGGAGCAAAATCTTGCATGCTGCTAAGGGTCACAGAACAGTGTGGGGCTGAGTGCTCCGTGGGGCGGGCTTCCTTCCCCGCGGCGGGAGAGTACACAGGAGAGCGGGTCCTTAAGCAGCCACATTAGTGCTGAGCTCTGAGCTGACCAGTAGGGGTGCGGAAGACAGATGAGACCCACAGACCCTCCCCACTGAAAACCAAATGTATCACCTCCACAGCACATCTGCTCCCCAACCTGGGCCTTCCAGTTGGCAGGGAAATCTGGCCAGACGTATTATTATTGCTTCTCCCAGCATGTGATCAGCCTGAGGCATTCATGGCTGATTGTCTAAATTTTAGATGTGAACCAGCAAATCGCCGTCTCTCTTAGCACTTTTAGTATTAGCCGATTATATGGCCGTGGAGGAGATGTAATAATACTCATTAGTTTTTTGGATGGCCTCGCAAGAAAAGGATGCCTGATGTCTGCCAAACAGAACTGGTGATTGTTTTGACACTTGAGGGTGTGAGGGAGAGAGGGAAGCTGGCGTGGGGGTGTAGTGTAGAGGATGAGATGAGTAGGGAGTTATTTATTTCTTACTTTCCCATAGATAATTCTGTAGATGATTTGCTGGTCTCATATGGAAGGGAACAAAGCATTTTGTGTTTATCATTATCACTTCTTCTTCATACAGAATGACACCAAAGGGTGTGGGATATTTACACAAAGGTTATGCTCTAGGAAGGAAGACGAGTTCCATTCATTCATTCATTCATTCATTCATTCCATCATTCATTCAGTGGATATCTCTGAGGGTCTACCATGTGCCAGGCTCAGTACACAGAGCTGGGTAGAGTTGTTGGACAAGGTAGCCAGTTCCTGCCCCTTGCTGGTTTCCATCCGATGAAGGGTGGGGTGGGGCAGAGAGAGGTTAGGTGGTGCACAATTACGTTTAATTACTTGTTGCCCTATTTGGGGAGATTTAGGTTGTTTCCAATTTCCTTCCTCCTCTAAATAAGCTGTGGGCCCCTTTTGGAGGCCTAGGATTCCTCTGTGGGAAAACCGCTGCTGGTTTTAAAGGCATCGCTTTCTGAATCGGGATGTCCAGCTTTACAGATGTTGTTTTTGAGCCTTCTTTCTTGGAATTATTTTTCAAAGCTTACTTCTATTATCCTCAGTCCTTTGAGGGTGAATCTAATTTGACTTTTAGAAATAGTCAGGCATCATCTGGCCTTACATCTGGTGAACGTGGTGAGGATGAATCATCACCATGTTCTTTTGTTGTTAAAAATGTGTGACTATAAAGTAATGCGACTGATTTTGGGGTTGGGGGTAAGGCTTTTAAAAGCACTCTGAAAGCAACTCAGAGGAGGACTTCTAAAGTGTTTTGAGCCCTGGCAACATGTTTGCTAGAGTTCCCTTTAAGCAGACAGCCTGAGGGCTTGGACATCGGGGCGTCCTGGGTCTCCTGGACTCCTGTACTGCTTCCCTGTGAAGCCGGGTACTTGGCCCCCTGTCAGCCTCAAGCTGATCATTTGCAAAATGAAGCTGATTTTATCCATCACACAGAGTTATGATGAGGGTTAAATAACATAAAATAACTAACAGTAAAGCATCTGGTACAGTGCCTGGCATATGGCTGTTGTTATTATCAATAATACATGAAGCAGAAGGAATGTATTATATCCCAGAAGGAATGCATTGAAGGGAACGACTTTTTTTTTTTTCCTTAAAACCGTAACTTCCAACCTGTTTATAAAGGTATCAGCTCCATGCGTAGGGGAGTTGGATATTATCTGCTTGTTGCCCCAGATCTGCTCTCTACTTTTCTCCAACCTGTTCTTGCCCTGTGTGGACTCTATTGGGCAGACCTGGCTGGGTTCCCCGGCTTCTGGATGGATTCAGACAAGGGTGACATTGACAGGTAATCGGAAGGCAGGAGAAGAGAGTGGTTGTGGTATTCATTTCGCCCAGCCCTATCCCAGAAGGTGTCCGTCCTCTCCTGGAGCCAGCCCCCCTGGGCAGCTCCCTCCCCCTCTCACCTAGGGCTGGTAGCAGCCCTGGTGTTGATAGCCCCACCATCCCTGTAGGGTTCTTTTAACCCTACCCATACCCGCAAATAAACTCTTCATGAACATCTCCTTAGGGACCCTCGCTGGAATCCTGACTGATCCAGTTACCGCATACTTAATTAGGTTCTAGTTTTGATCTGTTGCCCTAGGGTTGAGATTAAAATGGTTTGATTGTGTTGACTGTGTCTGGAAAGAGAATGGGATCTTATGAATTTTGAGCTATGCAAAAAGCAGATTTTCACAGAGACACTGAGAGTAGCCTTCAGAAATGCATATGCCTGATGCTCAGTTTGCTTTCTAGGCAAATCATGGGATTCCGCTCTTCCTCCAGTAACGTTACACATGTCTTCATGTTAAGGGCTTGCATTGTCAGAGGAGACCTCCGAGTAAGTCATGCTCTCGGTGAGTCCCAAATGGAATCCATGTCAGCCAGTGTCGTGAAATGGATCTATATCTGGCTTTTCGTCCCTCAATTTGAGATAATCTAATTCAATTTCTATGATTTATAGCTTGAGAGAAGACACTTTCTGTCCCCCTCCTGAACTTTCATTCTGTTTCTCTGTTCCTCCCAAATTTCCTGGGATCTGAGGGGAATTCATTTCTGAAAGCGGACTTGAGCCTATTACCACAGCCTAATGCTAATGATCATCACATTGTTTTACTATCGATGTTAACACGGGAGAAACGAAGTATCACCAAAACCCATCTGCATCTTTGATATGGAGATGAGATTTCTTTTGTAGGAAAAACAATCAAGTTTCTAAGAAGTTGACTGTGCAGGTCCTGAGGACAGTGTCATGGCTGGTCTGTTAGCCGACATGACCTGCTACTGTGAGGATGGGCACAGGGCTCTGGTAGCTTCTGTAGTGGCCACTGCCCAGCCTACATCCTTCCACCAGGCTGGCACATTATCCTCAGCTTCCTTTTCTCCAAAAATTGCCCTGGGCCAACAGGAACCTCTTTACTGGAGGCTACTGTCCTCTCCACCCATCCTGTAGTAAATGATTGACATGAGGGCGCAGAAGGCAAAACTCCTCCTCTAAAGGGCAGCACCTCAGCAGGTCCACCTGCCTTCCTCCCCCTTGATGCCCTCCTTCCCCTGCTGGCTCCCTTCACCTTCTGACAGCTTTTTACTTTTGTGTATGTCCTCCGTAAATCATGCACCCCTGAATTCCCATCTCAAGCTGTGCTTCAGGAAGCCCAGCCTTTCTCCTGATTTTTTTGCTGAAGGATGGGAAGTGTGAGAGGTGGAGAGAGAAAGGTGTTCTTCCTCTTCCGTGCATGCAGTGGGTTCGGCAGTGGCTGCTTCTCAGATGCTCTTGGAAGAAAGAGACGCCATTTTGATGACTGCATCTGAGATGTCTGTGGACTGAACAGTTGTTTGAGTTCTGACTTTCACCAGCGTGAGAAGACTTTAAATATTCTGACCCTAAACTGTCTCCGGATAGCTTATGTCACCCAAACTCTTGAGTCATAAAAACTGTTTGCCATTTGTTCCGCAGAGAGCATTTGGCCAGATCTTTCATCCTTGAGCTTTTGGTTGTAGTCCTTGGTCTATGGTGTTTGTGATGACTTGCAAACCTAGTAGTTAGTCTTGCACTATCTGGGAACCTCTTGCTATTCCTTTTGGGGGATGCCCTCTCCCTTCTTTTTTGCCGAATCAAGCCCCTCACCATACAGAAACCGAAAACAATCTCTGAGGGACCCTGCCCCTCTCTGGCCGCTCCAGTCACTCTTACGTCTCGCTGACATTCATGCATCCATTCCACAGAGCTAGACTCAAATTTAAGGCTCCCATAGCCCTTCTTTATTTAAAAAATTAAAAAAAATTATGTGGTATAACATACATAAAGGGCATACACATCTTAAGTGTGCAGGTTGATGAATTCTTACATAATGTATTTTTCTCAGAAACCACCACTTGGATCAAGATCTAGAACATTTCCAGCACCCCATGCTCCTTCTCAGTCCATTAGCATCCACCCGCCACTAAGAGGTAACCACAATTCTGACCTCTAATTATAGACTAATTGCAAGCATTCTTGAACTTCATATAAAATGGAACCGTGCAGTATGTAATCTGGCCTCCTTCACTCGTCTTTACCCCTGTAAGAGCCATCCATATTGTTTGTTCTTTTGTTTATAGCATTTCTTGTTATATGTTTTATTATTCTGTATGTTTTCATCATTTTCCTTTTTACCTTGCATACTTCTTAAAGTACAGCCTGTATCTTTATATATTCCATATATGAGCATATTGTGGACATTTAAAAATATTACACGGGTGGATGCTGACCGATTCCTGTTTATATGGTACTTAGTGAAAGCAAGCTTTTGTCTTCTCTTCCTGGTAGCCTTGTGTGTATAGTTGAAATAGTCGTGTCCGGGGCTGCAGCATGTCTTACTGTGAAGTAACAGCAGTAATAAATATTTATAGGACCTTTATCTAAAGGATCCAGGGTGACTTGCCGTTTCTAGTTCATCTTTTCATTTCTGGAGCTTGGCAGGAAAGCCAGCGAGGTCCTTTGGCTGAAGGGTGAGCTAAGATGCGCCGCGGTTCAGCCTCTAACCCCAAGTCCTAGAGAACATTAGGGCGAAACTGAAGGTATAACCTAGTTTTAGCTTACTCTCTCTCTCGGATCCAATCCTAGGTTTCTCTCATCCCTAGGAAGTACTTTAGGACCATTCCCAGGGAAAGAGATGCATTAGTACAACCACAAGTACCCATGCAGGTTTTAAGTTTTGGAATCCTATTATTATAGGAGTTCTTATTATGCTACTGTTTCATTCTGTATGTGTGAGGGTTGATGGCTTGTCTTAAATTTTATTTTGTCTTCTACCTTTTGTGATACTTTTAATAGGAGATACTTTTAAATAAATCAGATGTAGGAAGTTACAAATGTACAGACCCAACAAGGGGAAGTGTTAACTGATGCCGTTCCACAGTAAAGGTACGTGATGTTTTCTGTTTTTGGGAATTCAATACACTGGGGACCACAGTTCAGGAGAGGCCACAGTGCTGACCACCTTCTTACCATATCTGTTTTTTTTTTTCTTTTTTTGCCATAATCTCTCTTCCTTTGTTTCCTGTGGGATCACATTTCCTATTTATAATAGAAATGAGTGGGAAATCGGATTCATTCCATAAGGAAAAAAGTGATGCCCAGCTTGCTAGATATTTGAAGTCTTTTATAACATACAAATTCTTGCTATTTGATTCACAAACACAGGCAATCATAAATAACAGACAGTAGGCACGTGTCACAGAGGCTAGAGGGATTTGAGCGGTTGTCGAGTTTTTTTTTAAAGATTTTATTTATTTGACAGAGAGAGATACAGCGAGAGAGGGAACACAAGCAGCGGGAGTGGGAGAGGGAGAGGGAGAAGCAGGCTTCCCGCGGAGCAGGGAGCCCGATGCGGGGCTCAATCCCAGGACCCTGGGATCATGACCCGAGCCGAAGGCAGACGCTTAACGACTGAGCCACCCAGGCGCCCCTGTTTTTGTAGAGTTTTGGGAGAACTTGTAAAACTGTTTAAAATCAAATCTATCTTCTCCTTTCTTGTCTTAAATTTCAGTTTTGCTTTTATTCCTGTTGTTTGATCTGTGGTTTGTTGTGTAGGGAAGAAAAATATTTTTTCCTTCTACCTTTCTAGGTTTTCAGCTGGGGCCCCTGTAACAGCAGAGAGAAGAATAAGGGAAAAACATGCACATTCATTTAATAGTTTAATGTAAGTTTTATGTGACATGGGAGCCTTCATAAGGAAATGAAGACCTGCAGAAAGAGTTGGCCCTGAGTGTTTTTATATGAGGTTTGATAATGAATTGAAAGCTATGGGGAAATGTGATAGGACAAAGGGGTGTGAGCTAAAGGTAGCACCCTGAGGGAAACTTAGCAAGGCCCTTTTGTTCGGATTGCTCCTATTTGGAGACAAGGCTGCTCCTATTTGGAGACAAGGCTGCTCCTTTCCTCTGGGGACAGGGAGGGCCCCCTCTCAACTCAGGGTCTTATAACCTGCTGCAGGGAGAAGGGGGAGGTCAGAGAGTCCTTCCTACACTTGCTGTTTCTCAGACTCCTTTAGCTTAAGATATTCAATATACAGAGGGGCCATATTTTGGGGTAGTATGCCTTGAATCCCATCACTTGGTATCTTAAAATCTCTAGATATCATCAGTATTTCATTCCTTCTTTATAAAGGAACTGAAATGGGAATTTACCAATTTATCCCAACTTCTAGCTTTTGTCTGTTTTTCCTAGCCTAAGTTGTAATCGGGACTGGGATAATTGTAATTTTCTTCTTAACTTCTAGGGTGATTTCACAAGAAGCTTTAAGAACATCAATATATATTAATGGCAGTTGAGCCCCCAATTTTGAGATCTGTTTAAGTGTTTTTGATTCTTTAAGTTCAAATCATGAAAGTACTGAACTAATGAATAAATAACTGCTCTTGAAAAAAAAAACCCTACATAATAGCAAATATTAACAAAGGATCAGTCATGGCACATATTGAAATTCAGGTAATTATGTTCTTTGTTTTGAAAAAAAAAAAGTTCAAAATGCCACGTAGATGCTCAGTCCAGGAAGGAAAAGGCTTTACAATCTACTTTGTTCATGAGATGCTGTAACAATAAACAGAACTGCTATTCTGGAAGCATCTGTTAAACCAATTACATGGCAAATTTTCAAGTTCTACAATGAGTAGGGTAGGTTTGTAATTGGTGAAAACTTTGATAACCAAGAGAAGACAGGATCTAGAGGAGAGAGCAGGTGATAAACAGAGGATGTGTGAGCAGGATTCTGATGGTGTCAATGTTTTATTGCAACCTGGAAATTAGACACTTTTACATGCAATATTTTTTTTTTTTCACATAACAGTTCCCAAATAAACAGTTAAAGTGGTTTTAGGTGATTAAAGCAATATAGAAGATTAGTTTTGTTATGTATAATCACCTTTGCTTCTCCTTTATTGATGAGAAGAGCTTTTCTCAGCGGGTTGTGTTATCTATTTTAGATGTTGCCTGATCTTGTTTTTTAAATGTAAATCAGCTTTTTAATCTTTTTTTATGTAAATTTGATAGCCCGTACCAGCAATTACTCTGCTTTGTTGCAGCTCCCTCTTTAGAACTGTCTCTGTTTTATGTTTAATTGTCCTAATTGTCCAAATTTGAATAAACCTGGAGAACAGCAATGGAGATCATTACTTGTTTTTAAATTTACAAAAAGGTTTAAGCACTCCTTTCTGAACTTCCCTTTAATTCTTTACACTGTTAATTATGATCTGGGAGATTGGAAAACCTTGTTATTGTCCCCAGAGCTGCTACTCCAAATTATAGGTTTGTTTATTCTTGTTTTACTACTTTATATCAGACTTCTCCTTCTTCTGAACATGATAAAAAGCTCATCAGAGAAAATTTACATTCACTTTTTAATCAGTGCAGGATTTTAGCAAAGGGGTATCTGCATGAATTCTGTACTTTTAGAGGTTGGAGCCCGTAACTAGAGTCCAGGAAAGGGAATTCATCCATTTCATTTATCCATCTGTCATCCATCCATCCGTCCATGCACCCTTCCACCCACTCAACTATCCACCCATCTAGCCATCAGTTTATGGAGGGCCTGAACTGGATGACACATCAATTCAATGAGATTATGTTTTGATTTAATAATTTTTTAGAAAATGAGTAGATTAGATTCTAGGTCAAAACTGACTGAATTTTAAAGTTGATTTATTGCATAAGATAATTGGAGAAAACAAAACAAAAGAAGAAAACCAAGGGGAGTCTTATCTCTGTTTATTGAGGTTCTTTGCAGCTTGGGGTTTTATGCTTTGGTTCAGATCAAAGCCTTGGTGAGGAGACAGGGCACTTGGTTTAGCAGCTGAGCCTGAGACTCAGGTGTGTCTGATCCACTACGGCTGGCCCACCGATGTCCAGTATGCTTCTGAACCATACACCGGTGTCCTGTACAACATCTCTAACTGGAACTCTTCCTTTCCACCACCATTCTAAAGAGAAGCCACCTTCTCATGTTCCCTCAGCAGCTAGAGACACTGGGATACAGCAAGGACGTATGTTAATTTCTGGTCAGTCTGACACGCCAGTTTCCAGTTGGTGGGCTCAGATGTCAGTGACAGAGAGTCTTCTTGTCATATAGGCAGTCACATATAGCTACACAGATAACTAACTTGACTGGTTTTTGTGGCCAGATCTCTTCCAGATTGCCTTAAGAGACAGTGTTGGCATGACTCGGACCAGTCTCTGACACCCTCTTAGGTTAATTTCCTGTCCTGGGAGGCCAGGGGTAGGAATAATTCTCCGGGTGCAATCTAAGAAGAAAAGACAAGCATCAGTGTTTTAAAGGAGCTCCATTATCATACACAAGGTCAGATCAAATGAAAACGAAATGTTCTCTTGTAGCATCCCCGAGTTTCGGCAAGTGAATTCTAGTCATGCTTTGTTTTCACAGACAGGAAATGTCTATTCAGAAGGAATGAATAATAGATAACTACTTTCTTTGCTTTACACCTAGTTATAATTCTACAACTAACATAATATTAAATGAGTTCTCTTCCTCCCAGTGATGTTTCATATTCGAGTTACACGCTGTAACCTCAAAACTCAACAGCGTGAAAAATCCAACAGCTGGGGATAATGTATCTTTAATTTTCCCACCAATTTACCACCCCCTGCCCTCTTGCTCAGATTATCTGCCCAGTTCTTAGGCAAATGCTATGTTCTAAGTCCCTCTATTCTCATAAAGATGATGGACCCCAGCCAGTCTTAGCTCCAGCTTTTCAGATCCAGTTTTTATTTGCTGGGTTTTAAAACCAAGGTTTATTTTCACCATGGCATGTCAAATACCTCATTCGCTGAATCGTACCTCAAATAAATTTAACAAAATTGTTTTTGAAATTGCATGTGGTGTTCATTTTTAGTGTTAGATAGCTCATGAATCCTAATTTATGTTTAGCAAAAAATAGTAAAAACTTAGGCGGGCACGTTCTTCATGGAGCACAGGGTGTTATATGCAAACAATGAATCATGGAACACTACAACAAAAACTAATGATGTAGTGTATGGTGATTAACATAACATAATAAAAAAAAAACTTAGGCGGGTGTATAAGAATTGTAGACGATGTTGTTATATACAGTGTATCAATAGTAAGAATAAAGAGAACCCGAATCAAAGAATGACATAACTTTGGGAAGAAATTATAGACGTAATTTCATTTGCTATTCATTGAAAAAGTGAGGGGACAACATTTCTGAGAGATGAAGTGACTTGTTCAAGGTCACACAGCTGGTTAGCTCTAGAATTGGCCCTAAACCTCACAGTTTTTGGCTCCTGGTCCAGCACACTTTCCATCACAACATGCAGCCTCTTAGTTTGTTGGTTTTGGGTCAGAAATATAATTAACACAGGGCAGGAAGCCTAGATTATGAAAAAGTTGGAGGGGAATCTAATGAAAATCAAGGTTTATGAAAGTCCTAGGCAGTCGACCTCTTTTATGATATATTCATGGTGTCTGGCTGCATTTGGAGTTTGGCAAATGGCTCTTCTTTCCTCTTTCACCTGCTGGTTCTCTTCCTCAACTGGTGATTTAAGAGTCTACAGAGAGTGCACAAATTCTTGCCGAGTGATAAAAGTAATACAGTAATAAATAACAATAAACACATAAGTACAGAAAAAGTAAAAATAAATACTGAAGAGAGTCCCATAGTAATACAAGAAGTACTGCTGCAAGAATTCGGGTGGGAGGCGATGAAGCAGGTGGATGGGGCACACTCATCCTGTAGGTTGAGTTGTGATCAATAAGGAAAAGTAGTATTTGGCGTTGAAGGGGAGCAGAGTATGCCGCCCCGCAATGGACCACTTTAGCATGTGGATTACTTTGAGCTGAAGGCAGCCAAGAGTCAGCAGACTCAGGAAAAACTTTTACCCATCCCTTAACTGCCTTAAAGAATTTAGAGAGGGGGCCTGGCCCAGAAAGAGAGCTATGACCAGAAATAACTTTTTTTTTTATCTGAAAGACTTGCTTGCATGGCAGGACAAACATCTGATTAGCAAACATCAGCTCTCGTTATCTCTCTGTGAATTGCCTCCCCCCCAACCCACACTTGGAAGGCCCACGCCCCTATCTCATTGCCTAGCTCAGGATGGCATCTAAGCCTCAATTCTCTGACTACCATTGAGTCTCATATCTTTAGGGGTTCTCATATGTATGAAATTAAATTTATTTTTCTCCTGTTAATTTGTCTTATGTCAATTTAGTTATTGGACCGGCCAAAGAGAAGAAGGGAAAATCTTTCTGCCATTATAGTGTCAAATGATAATATAAAACCATGGCTGCTTGAAAACCAAGATGATATGGATACAAAGGGGGCAGGGTTTAGGACTCTGATGCAGACCCATTGGCCACACAGATAGCATGGGATGTAACAGAGACCTGAGGGATTGTAAATTAACACCAAGTCCACATAGAATCCTATTTAAATATATATATTTAAGTATATAAAAAATATATATATAAGTATATGTGTATGCATATACATGTATAAGCATGTGTGTATGTATGTGGGTTTGGTTTCCATTCTGCTGTGTGGAATTCTTTAGTTTTATTTGTAAAGCCATTGATAAAGAACATCTCCAGAAATTTGAGATGCCAAGTGAATCTCTTTAACAATTACAGTCAAGATACTAAGAGAGGCAGGCTAGGAAAGTAGCACCTCTTACAGAATGGCTCATTTCTCCCTGGTTGGGACATCCATTACCCCTCTCTTCATCCCTGCCTACTCGTTTTTTCCCCCCAAATATTTATTTATTTGAAAGAGAGAGAGAGAATGGGGGGAGGGGCAGAGGGAGGGGGAGAGAAAGAATCTCAAGCAGACTCTGCATTGAGCACGCAGCCCCACACGGGACTCGATCTCATGACCCTGAGATCATGACCTCAGCCGAGATCAAGAGTCAGATGCTTAACCAACTGAGCCACCCAGGCGCCCCCAGCCCTACTCACTCTTGAAGAAGCTTCTATGCTTATGTCAGTTAGTATTTGTGTAAAAATTATCTTCCACTATCTTTCTTCAGTGGTGATTTGGTGAAGAGAGAGATGATGGGGCCCCTGTAAGGCTCTGGCAACATGTCTCA
Organism: Leptonychotes weddellii; assembly: GCF_054177405.1. Classification (NCBI taxonomy): domain Eukaryota; kingdom Metazoa; phylum Chordata; class Mammalia; order Carnivora; family Phocidae; genus Leptonychotes; species Leptonychotes weddellii. The sequence continues at coordinate 25,840,279 of NC_138371.1, forward strand.
CAGGATCCCTCAGTGAGGCCCTGTAACAGAGTGAGGGTGCTGCAAGTTTTAAGTCCACTTAGACATGACCATTCCTTTAGTTGTTGATGGATATTACCCATTCCAGTTGATATCAGAGTGTCATCATTTTATTTTAACTTAATATATATATTTCTAATTTACATTTACATATTATTTTATACTTACATTCATTTATTTGAATTTCTATTGACTTAATTATTTCCATTCTCTATCCTGAGAAGTTCCTTCATGATATCTAGTTACCTGAGAGGTGAATTATAATCAGAATGCTGATTGGTGAGCATAGAGTAAAAATTGCCTTGGGAAGATATTTCATGTAAACTCTGAAAAGTCAGATGAACTATCCCTACCTCACAACTGAATACACCAGTCTGATGACTAGATAATGGAATCCCCAAATTCACTACCCTCTTACATCAAAAGTATGAGTTCCTTTGGAGTGGAGAAAGATGTCCAGGCCCTGCTCCCTGGAGCCTGTGAATACGCTTCTTCGCATGGCAAGAGGGACTTCGCATCTGCAGTTAAGATTGTAGATGTGGATAATCCAGGTGGATCCTTCGAAGCAGAGAACTCTGCTTGGAGTCAAAGACATGCAGTGGAATAGGAGGCCGGAGAAGGAATCCAAGGGAGAGACTCCAAGCGTGAGAAGGGCTTGAAGGGCTGTTACCTGCTCTGAGCACAGGGAGCCGCCTGCAGGGACTGAAGAGAGATCTTGAAGAGCTAAGGGCAGCCCCTGGGTGACAGCCAGCAAGCAAACAAGGAACTCAATCCTACAACCGCAAGAAATGAAATTCTGACAACTGAAAAAGCTTGGAAGTAGATTCTTCCCCAGAGCCTCCAGAAAGGAATGCAACTCTTGATTTGGTCTTATGAGACCTGGAACAGAGAAAAACCCTTGAGCCCCACTCTGCCCAGACTTCTGACCCATGGAAGTTACAAAATCATAAATGAATGTTGTTTTAAGCCTGTAAATGTATGGCAATTTGTTACTGTAGCGATAGAAAATGAAAAGACCATGTTAGTATGTTCCAGTTCAATCTAAGAAAATAATCTGAGAAAAATAACACGGTTGTGTGTGGGAACACACAACCCAAAACAGAATTCAAAGGACAAGGACAGTGAAAGACCAGGTAAGGTCATTCAAACACCGACTGTTATCTGTAAGATAACGAAAAGTGAACATCTGGTTCTTTGCATAATTTTGATCAAAGGAATATAATATGTTTGGCACACATTTGGAGGAAAATCGACTGCATTAGGATTTTCATCAGGGAAGAACTGGTGTCAAACTGGGGCCCAGGATGTGGAGCCACTCCCTATGTTACGGTGACAAGGAAATGGATGTACAAATTTAATTTAGGCGAGTAAGCCAGCGAGCAGTCATGGAGTGCCCAGCAGAAGGTAGAGGGCACCTCAATCGACATACTGGGTTGAAACTGGGTTGAAGTCAAAAGAAAAAGGAAAGAGAGAAGGACTTTTTATGCTCATCTGTCACCTTCAGTTGGCATACTTTTGCTGGCCCCTCTCGTTGGCTCCAGGCTTGGACATTCGATCCGGGGCTGGCCCATCCATGTATTTTTTCCTCTCTTGCCATAGAGATTGTTTCCAGATGTGACAAAAAGGTAGTCCAGAGAGCACCAGGCCCTTCTCTGGGACTATTGTGAGGGCAGTGCTCTCCACAGGTGTTGCTAACTGGGTGGAAGAATGCTCAGACTGCCCGCAGGAAGGGCATATCTGGGAATGACGTTAGCACAGACAAAGTAGAACTGAGAAGAGGGAGCAAGACAGACACCTGTCACCATCTAGATACAGTGAAGCCTCTGCATTTCACCCTAGACTTTTTCAGTTGTTTGGTTTAAGTAATTTGAGGTGGATCTTTGTCCCTCAATGTAAAAGAGCCTTCACAAAACTGTTCGCGTCAGTGCTGACGACTTGGAAATCTCGTTACTTCTTTATTTTTTTTTTTAAGCTTTTTAAAATTTATTTGACAGAGAGAGAGACAGTGAGAGAGGGAACACAAGCAGGGGGAGTGGGAGAGGGAGAAGCAGGCTTCCCACGGAGCAGGGAGCCCGATGCGGGGCTCGATCCCAGGACCCTGGGATCATGACCTGAGCCGAAGGCAGACGCTTAACGACTGAGCCACCCAGGCGCCCCTCGTTACTTCTTTAGTGACCCATTTCCAGTTGCCTTTAGAACATCTACACTGGAGACAATTTCTGACATGAAGACTTGAATGTGTTTAAAACTGAGCTCATCGTGACCTTTACTCCTCTTCCTACCATTCGTTAGGACCCTCCCCCCATGCACCTGACCTTGCCTCTTTTTCTATTAGGGTTGGGGACACTGTTTGAAGAATAAGCACTTCTTTACTCCCTCTTCTTTGTGTGTCTTCCTCTCCCACACTCCATGTGAATTTGGTACTCTTCCCCCCAGAGTTGGTGCACCATGCTCTAGAAACTATAACTGGTCCAGGGATGGGCACATGACCCAATCTGGTTTCTGTCACTTACAACCTAAATAGTCCTGACAAATAAAGGACATGTCCTGTGCCTCCCTCCTGTTACCTGCTCTGAGCACAGGGAGCCGCCTGCAGGGACTGAAGAGAGATCTTGAAGATCTAAGGGCAGCCCCTGGGTTCATTCTCAGGTGTTTTAGTTTGGGAAGATATTTTCTATCTCCCTTTTTTTCTTTTCATTTGAATTCGCAACTCTTTCCCTAATTATGTAAGAAATAAATGTTCAGCAGAGATGTTGAAAATATAAACGGGTGTGTGATAGAAAATACAATTCACTGCTTCTAAGAGTTTATGTGATTAGATTGGGCCCACCTGGATAATCCCTGTCCATGACCTTAATTACCTCTGCGAAGCCCCTCTTGCCGTGTTAGGAAACATATTCACAGGTTCCAGGGAGGAGGGCTTGGACGTCTTTGGCGGCCATTCTGCCTATCACATATAGCTTATCAATTTCATTCCATACCACTTTCTCCACTCCAAAGGAACTCATACTTTTGATGTAAAAGGGTACTGAATTTGGAATTTTCATTATCTGGTCATCAGAGTGGTGTATTTGGTTATGGAATAGGGATATTTCATCAGGCTTTTCTAGAGTTTGCATAAAACATCCTCCCAAAGCAATTTTTACTCTATGCTCACCAATCAGCATTCTGATTAAAATTCACCTCCCAGGTAGCTTGATATCAGGAAGGGACTTCCCAGGATAGGGAATGCAAATAATTGGGTCAGTAGAAATTAAAATATATGTTAACTATAAATGTAAAATAATAAAGAAATTAAATTATAAATATAAATCTATTATCTATAACTATAATTATATAGCATATAATTATAATCTATAATTAGGCCTTTGGCACAATATGCTGACATTTTGGTTTATTTCCCTTAAGTTAGTTTGCTTATGTATTCACTTATTTATTCAATTTTATTTTGGTTTATTCTTATCTGATGCAATCAGACCTGGTGGTTGGTCAGCTCATTAAAATATTCAGTTAACTTGATGTAATGGCAAGTAAATTAGGTTTATAGTAGGAAGACCTCAGTTACTTTGAGCAAATCACTTAATTGTGATATGATAGGAAGATGCTGGGATTTGGAGCCAGAGGATTCTGGGTTTATATCCAGCTCTGGCCCTTTCTGTGTAGCCTTGAGGCAAGTAAAAACTTAACTAAAGCAACTGAGTGTTAGATTCTTTGTCTATAAAATGGGACTAAGGCTACTACTATCTGGCAGTGTTGCCACCCACATATAATGTGAATAGAGCAGGTATTACTATGCCAAGCACATAGTAGGTACTCAATAAATGGTAACAATAAGTGACAAACAAAAAAACCTCAGTTAAAGTAGAAATTACAAAAAAGTGATAAATACATCGTGCAGACACGTGGCATATATGTTACAGTCTTCACCTGTCTTTTGATGTAGGGCTGAGACCTTTTCTTCGAGCATGAGTCTGCTGCGTGACATTTGCATGGTGTTTCTTGAATTAAGCGCATCCGTAATAGGCTACAGTGTCCCGGTTTCATCTGTTTAAAGTGGAGTGAGAGTGTAGAGCCCCTTGCAAAGCAACCTGAGTCAAGAATTCTAGAGTTTTATGTATTTCCCCCTCTTTTTTCATGGTTGTGTTTTCCACATCTAACTAATACAATTTCCCCCAAAAACCGGCCTTTACCGAGTCTTTCTAAGGATTCAAAAACTTTGTTTTTGTAAAAACAACTCTCTTCACATACACACTTCATTGCTTTCCGTAATTGATTAAATCACATGATTACGATAGCAAATACAAATGGCATGAACAGGTTTGGGAAAGTAATTGTCTTTACATAAGGATATAGGAGATCAATTTATAGTAGAATCACAGTGTTTTAGAGAAGCATCTACTAACACAGATTCATTCATTCATTCATTCAGCATTTGCTTAGTGACCGCTATATACCAGGCACTGACTATTATATGTCAGGTGCCTGGGAATATAGGAATGAACAAAACTGGCAAAAACCTTTGCCCTTCTGGAGCGTCCATCTCGTGCTAGCATGCAGTGTGCTGGGACATCGGTGAGCACATTTTACAGAGGGAATAACACCATTGGTTAATGAAATGAGTTGGTCAGTTAAAAAAAGCACGCCTACCGTATTTTCCCTCGTTCTAATCCTCCTACTTAACTTGAGGTGATTTCAACCTCAACCTCTCTTTGTCCTTTATGCCTTACATCTTTTTGTTGTCAACTTCTCCTAAATTTTTCTCTGCAGTGTCTCTTGGCAAATTACAATAAAGAGTCCCTTTGTGGGTATTTCTACCTCAAATATTTTCCTTTTCCAATGCATCTCATGAGCAGATGCTAGAATCACAGTCTTTGGAAAGTATTTGCACTATCATACCCTGAATGATAAAGGCAGGTTTCACAGGCATGTGACCTGTACATTCACAAAGGGCTCTGGGCTCAGAAGGGTTCCATACTTGGTTTAATACTCCTCTGTCGTGGTCTTGAAATTCTTCTTCTTCTTCTTCTTTTTTTTTTTTTTTTTTAAGATTTATTTATTCAGGAGAGAGAGAGAGGTGAGGGAAGAGGCAGAGGGAGATGGAGAGAGTATCCTCAAGCAGACCCCCTACCGAGTGTGGAGCCTGACACAGAGCTCAATTCCAGGACCCAGAGACCATGAGCTGAGCCGAAATCAGAGATGCTTACCAGACTGAGCCACCCAGGTGCCCCCACGGTCTTGAAATTCTTAATAATTTTGAATAAGGGGCCCCAAAGTTTTGTTTTGCACCAGGCCCTGAAAATTATGTGGCTGGTCTGCTTACAATGTCAGTGGTAGATCGTTATTTTTTGACTCTATTAAATCTAAACTCTTCTGCCTAGTCACTGATGAGAATGCCCACCCACTAAAGAGAATGCTAATCTATTCTAACCTCTCCTTGTTGGAATATTTGAGGTAAGCCAGACCTGCTGCCCCTTGTACAAATTTGACCCACTTCCTCAAATGTGTTGTAGTTTAAGCAGCTCTCTCTGGTGGGAATGGGCCTCATGTTTTCTCCACTCCAACCTGACTCCGCAATCCTTCATAATCTGACTCAGAGCTCATTCCCCTCCAACGTGAGTTTGTTCCCTCTCAGTATTAATGGAATTAAGCTTTCTCATAAAATAATAATAATAGCTACTCCTCACTTGGTCTTTACTGCAGGCCTCCTTGGCATAGAACTAAGTTCTTTGCATTCATGATCTCATCTTTACATATAGTTCTGTATTTTCCCTCCAGTTATGGGTGTGCTTAGTCAGTATGGTCTGACTCTCTGTGTAGACTTTGCGTTTTCTGAGCCCATAGGTCATGTCTTCCGCATTCATTTGTACTCTCCCTGCACTATACACATGGTGTTTGGTGTAATGCCAGGGCTCTGTGCCTGTTGCCAATTGACTGACAAAATATTAATAAAAGCTGAAAGTGTAAAGTATTGCACTTCTTTCATCCACTGATTTTTTTTTTTGCAGCTAGCTGCATCCTGGGAAGACTTTGCTGGCCTGAGGACCTTTAAAACTGGTCTGCACCATAACTTGAAGTAATTGTTCTTGTGATTGAAGCTAACAACTATATAATGCCTGCTAGGCATAATGCCAAGACATGATTTGATTTCAGGTTAAATTTGCAGCTAAGTTGATTTTGCGAAATGTGCCCACATGTGCTCAGGCAGTATGAATGCCCTCCCTATCTCCATTCACCCTCAAAAGTGCACTTGTCCACAGAGTTGGATATCCTTCACTTGTTGGAATATTTGACCCTGTGCATTTAAGGCTGAGGCTTCCAAGACTAATTAGAAAAAATTGTTGTTGATCAGCGTCTGCCAAATGTAAAATGCCATATTCAGATGCCTTTAGGATGTCCATAAAAACAGCCAAAAATGGGGCCATAGTATTCATCAAGTCAAGGGAGACTCATGCCTAATAACAGTGAGCTGTTTTATGCTGTTAAGAAATGAGCAGACCTGTCAGGAGAATGTTCAACATAAGCTAATGTCAAACTTGCTGGAATAACTTACTCACTGCAGGGTTCCCATCTGTGAAGTTGCTGGGGAGGTGGCTGCCTCCACGTGATTCTTCAGATTTGTCAGTTAAATTAGATACCCAAGGGCAAAACCAACTGACAGGGGTATTATGGACACTCCTGGAGGATTCAGAATCCATAATCCCACGAGTAGGTCCCATTCACAATTTTGTTCATGCTGATACTAGGTAGGGGTCATATCAATTTTATAAGAAAGCAAGGGATAACAAAGAAAGCCAGCAGGTCAGCCCTCTTGGGACTGTTGATGGCAATATGCCTAATGCCTATTTTGTATGATTGGAGAGAAGGGAATGGCTTTACTTTGTTTTCCAGTAGGAAAGTCCCAGAATATTATCTTGAGAGAAGAGTTTGCAGGTTTTTAGGAATTGGATGTCTTGGCTGCATCAAGGCTGGCTGTTGTCAGGGAAGTTACATTTATGGGATGCTGATCAAAGTTTTACTAATGCTTCCCCATGACATACTGATCTGAGGGTAAAAATAGGATACGATAACAAAAAACAGAGCAAGTTTCTGTTTTGATCTCCCTTGGAAACTGTAAGGAAAGCAACCATTTCGTTTATTCTAGTTTCATTTACTTCTTTTTCATTACTCTCCCCCCTTGCCCCTACCATTTTCCACTAGAGGGCCTTTAGAAGATCATGGGTCTGGAGCAAGGATATCCTGAGTAGGAGAATGTAGAGCATGCTGCTCAAAACTGGTCAACCCACATCATGTCCTCCCACCAATACTGATCTCAAGTCTTTGGGCCAGTTTGTTAGGTCTCATTTCTCTCTTCTTTTAGGCTAAGTTATTTTCCAGGAAGTTTCTTGAACCTTAATGAAGACAGGGTCCTGGAGAGTTTACCCACCAAGATATGTCTGGATTATTTGGTGAACACAGAGTCAACTGAGAAAGCTCTGCCCCTACCATAGCAGGAAAGCTGTTTCAATGACCTCTAGTTTTAAATGTCAGATGGTGAAAGTCAAAGACTTTCAAAGACTGGAGCATGGTAAGTATTTCCTTTTGGTTCTTCAGAAACAGACCCTGAGGCAAGGAGTTGAGTGGAAGTGAAATTTTGGGGAGATGATCCCAGGAAACCCTTGCAGTAGAGTGAGGAAGTGAGACAGGGAAGGAAAGAGGTCAATAAAGGGTGTGTTGTTAGGCCAGTCATCACTTTAGGCAACTGGAGCATATTCTGCCCAGGAAGCTGGGATATTTAACCACCAAATACCTTCTGTCATTGGTTGATTCCAGGGGTACCAACACCCCAACACATTGCTCCGTAGAAGTGCTGACCCATCCCTTGAAGCCAGAAAGTGTAAGCAGAGAACTGTAGGTATTCACAGTTAGCATTGGTGTAGAGGTGAATGGTTATGGACAGGGCACTGACTGAGCCTGTTATAATGAGAGCAGGAGGCAGAGTAAGAAGAGCCATCTTTCAGTGGTTTTCCTATCAGTGCATTAACAACGTTCATCTCAGATAAAAGAAAACTGGAAGACTGGCCAGTGAAAACTTTAAAATCCTTAGAGTTTATGTAATTTCTGCAAGGTAACTAACATTCGCTTGCTATTGGGTAGGTGTGCAAGAGATTTTATCAAGAGAAGAGAAATTTGATCGGACAGATAAGGCTCAAAGAAATCTGATTGTAGAACACACTTTGAAATGACCCATTGTGGACTTAATCTCTTTGCACAAACCCAAGAGTCCTTTAGTTAATTCCTTTCCCAATGAAGGAGCCAATCAATGTTCTTTCAGGGGGAGAAAATTACTAGAGAGGCTAGTATGTGTTTTGATGCCCTAATGAGGCACTATGAATTACCCAACCCAAACCAATTAAGTCTTAGCCCGGATAGAGGGCTACTGAGGAGATGAGGACACAGCATGCATTTAGGGCAGAATTAACTGCTTCCATAGCCTGGAAATATGCTTGGGGGGAAGCCAAACCTTGTAGCTCTCTGCTGTCCTTAAAGCTGGCAGTCAAAATGTGATCCAGCCCAATGTTAGCTTTTGTTGCTTTTGCTTCTTTGGCCTTAAATTTAAAACATGTCTGCAAAACATAAAATACGTTTTGAACATTACATAAGGCTATTAAGTGAGGGTGAATCATGAAAACATGATATGTCAGAGACAATAAAGTAAGTGAAATGAACTGCTACTGACTAGCTGCTTGACCTTGGGCCAGTTGCTCAGTCTTTTCTTGTCAATCAAATAGGAAATTATAGCCCAATAATGTGGTTTTGGATTGCAGCTCAATAAGCAAGCTCTAATCTCTTGGTTACGCCTTACTGTACCATGGGAAACCAAGCACTTATTTTCATTTTAATGTGATCTCTTCCAGTGGACTGTGACTTCCTAAACACCCAGCACAATGCCTGGCTTAGCTTAGGAACTTAGGAGCTATGTGTTGAATAAATGTGAAATGAATAGTGGAAGAAGTTATTTCAAATATTATGGTGCACATAGAAATATGTGAATAAACATACCATCAACACAAATAGCTGTTTTAAAGAAAATGATGAAAATAGAATTTTTATATGACTTATGTATATTAGTGGGACAGAGGAGGCATAGCAGGAGGGTTGCCATTACTGTCTGCTGTGTGGTGACTAAGACATAGCTTTTGGTGTCAGGAAGCCCTGCGCTGGAATCCTAGTTGCTAGCTTTGTGTCCTTGTGCAAATTACATAGCTTTTCTTGGTTTCAATTTCTTCTCCTGGACCTTGTAGGTTGCAATAAGGATCTTATAACCCTACAGCATCTAGGAGGGCTTGAGAAACAGTATATTACTTAAAAGAGCTCAGTCTAAGATGATCATCATGAGTATGCACAAAGTCCAAAGTGAGGTATAAAACTTCCTCCGATAGGTTGCCTTTTAGGCCTACTGAATCAGTCTTTGGTGGGTGTCACAGCAGTCTTGTCTTTTCTTCCTTCCTTCCTTCCTCTCTCTCCCTCCCTCTCTCTCTCTCGTTCTTTCCTATCATCTCCCCCTATTCCATCACTGTTCTAGCTCCATTTTCCTGGCAGTAGGATGGCCAAGGCTGGTGAAACTCTTGCTCCTCTCTCCACCTTTAGAGGGCGATGAGGGAGGATCATTGGAATGGTAGGTTCTCAAGGTCCTACATGGTAGAGGCATAGCTGTGCCCCATGCCATAATTCCTCAGAGTAGAACATCCTTTTGCCCGATAGTGACCACGTTGCAAGAAGTGATATCACTTTGAGTAACTATGCTAAAGTTACCTCCTGGGGTACAGGTGGGAAGGGACAAGGGTCATGGAGAGAACAGAGAACCATTTTTGGCCACACTGGACTAAGGCCATACATGCATCTTTCCAGTTCCTGCCACATAGATGCTCAAAACATAGTGGTTTATGTTCAGTCTTCATGGTATTAAATAGTGATCAAGGGATACTTTTTACCTCTACTTACTTCACCTCTTTAAACTTGTGTTTCGAGCAAAGAACTCCTGAATTATGAGCAGTTCTGCCTCCAAATCTGGCTAGGACAGAAAAGAGGATGATTGAAAATTAGAATATTCGGGTCAGTACCAACCCTTGAGGAAAGATCCCTGATCAGTGGGTTAGATCTACCTTCACCAATCTCCAAGTGGGGTTTAATATCTTGTCTACCTTTCTGAAATGGATGCCCAATACAGGGCCTTTGTGAACACCTTCCTCTGGGGGAATTCAGTTCCCACCCCTCTCCCACCCATGACCCAGGAAATAATCAACAGCCACTTGTCCCAGAAATTCTGGGAGCCTTTCTGCTCTTAGGTCACTTTAAATAAAGGCTATCCATGGAAAAGCTTTTGAAAAATATCTATTTTATCTTCTCCTGTGCAATAATTAACTGTTTAGTTTGCTTTTTGTTTATGCATTTCAAGAATTTAAGCAGTACAAGGATCTTAAAGTAAATGTAGTCTAACTCCCTTTCACTTTAAGGAAGAGAAAATGTAAACTTTGGTTTGCTATAAATCCTCCACATCGTTTTTTTGTCTCCTTCCAGTATTTCTGGATGCCAAGAGCTTTGTCTGGGGCGGGGAGAAATCTAAAAATTATATGCTTGTAGACGACTTAGCACAGACTATTTAAAAAAATTCCTTAAGATAAAACAAAATCACAGTTGAAGTTATGTAGCTGCTTGGTAAGGTGGCAACATGGCATAATGCTTAATATAGCTTATTTTTATTTATTTTTTTACACCCGTGTAATAGCAAAAAGACACAATGACAGGGAGAGCCATAAAGCCAAACAACTCTCTTGTTTCATTTTATAGCACGAGGCGGGGAAAGGCACAATTTGGTATCCTGACCATTTTTATAGGGGTTTTGAGACAGGTTGGACATGCCTGAAATATGTCCTTCAATTCCTAGAACTCTTTCAGGCATTCCTGCTGAAGGATGTTCCTTGGAGAAATACTCCTATAAATACAGGATGTTTTCATTACTGCATGTGGTTGATTCAGCCTGTTGGCGACATGACAGTGAGAAGTGTCTGAGAAACTGACTTCATATAGACCGTGTTCAAACAGTCCCAGAGCTGCCCGGATCGGAACGACTCTAGTGGGAGCGCTTTGAGGTGAATGTTCATATATCACTGGGGTCTTTAAAGAAAGGTTTAGGGTTCTGTAGGCTGTCCCCCTCGGTGCAGTGAAGTGATGGAATGACAGCGTGTATGGAGATGAATTTCTGCCTATGAAAATTTTCACTTCCTTTATGGAGGAAAGCTACAAAATCAATAACTCAGATAGCAACACAGCAAAACAAAACAAAACAAGACAAAACAAAACAAACCCCAAACCACAGAAAACTGAAACCAAAAAACAAACAAACAAACAAACAAACAAAAACAAAAACCAAAAAAACAAAAATCAACCCACACAAGGAGATAGCAGGAAGATTTGTTTGGGGCCAAATAATAAAAATGGGGGCACATATGGTAGGTAGACGCAATCTGGGCATTTTCTTCAGGAATGTAGAGCCACAGGCCAATGGCGTAGAAGCTAAGCCTTTAAAAAGTTATGTGTTATTTTAAATAATAATAATCATATTCCATGTTTACGTAGCTCTTTAATATTTTCAAATATTTTTACTTCTTTTATTTAAGCCCAAAATAACCTTAGAAGATGGGTGATATTTTTATAGGTGATGAACCTGAACCTCAGAAAGATAAAGGGACCTGCCCAAGGTTGCACAGCTAATAGGTCTCTAGATTCTCTGGCTCCCAATCTGGTGCTTTTTCTACCATCCCACACTGACAAATAAAATATTGCTTCTCTGTTTCTATAATATTGCTAGTGTTGTAAAAATATCACAACCCCCACTTCCCTGATCAAAAATTAACCACTCTTTATTGAATAGAGATTTTATGGTGTGGAAGACTGAGGAATATAGCACTCTTGATGCAGGGTGGGGAAGAAATTGACTTCGGGATGCATCATTTTTAGAGAGACGTTGAGTTGGTAATGAAACATGCAATTTTTGTACTAGCTTATTGCTGAAATATAGAAAATAATGGGCAGGTTGGAGAAAAGCAGAATTGTGAATTGATGAAATTATTTGCTATAATTAGATTGGTCTGTGGGTGGGATAAAATTTATGAAGAAGGGTAACCTTTGCCTGCCAAGACAAGGGTAACACAATCTCAGGTGCAGAATAAAGCTAATTATCATTAGGGAGGACTTTTTCTCTCTCTCTCTGTTTGTTGTTGCCCTGGGTATTGTAAAAATTTCTATCTATCCATCTATCTTTGTTTTTTTCTTGAAACACCCTAGGTAATTTAGAAACCATTTCAGAGGGGCGCCTGGGTGGCTCAGTTGTTGTGTCTGCCTTCGGCTCAGGTCATGATCCCAGGATCCTGGGATCGAGCCCCGCATCGGGCTCCCTGCTCTGTGGGAAGCCTGCTTCTCCCTCTCCCCTCCCTCTGCTTGTGTTCCCTTTCTCGCTGTGTCTCTCTCTGTCAAATAAATAAAATCTTAAAAAAAAAAATACTGTATTATAAACATCAAACTTGCTAAGACTCTAGATCTCAATTAAAAAAAAAAAAGAAACCATTGTCAGAGAAGTTTAAGGAGGCACAAATACAAATAAGGCTATGGAAAAATTGGATTCTAGCTTGATATAGAAATCTCATCATTTATGAGCATGTCTGTCCTTTTAAAGAGAACGGGTGTAAGACTGTGACTTGAAGGGTGATTTCTGGGTACTTAACAGATATAAAAACCAACCAACCATTAACAAAACAAAACAACACACTGGTCCACAAATGAAACACACCGTCAGCTTACTATGACATGTAGTTAAAAGATGAGTCCAACACTGGCCTTTGCCACTCTAGAGCGCTCATCCGCATCTTACACTGACTTTGTTTCTGTACGTTTGACCCGCTTGTCCTTGGCTTTCTTGCCTAGTGCCAGATCATCCTAACTGCCGGGTCCAGAACAGCTTCCCACTCAACAGCCTTCAAGGCAGCTTCCAAATGTTTTGTCCTCCCTTTTCAATTTTTAAAAATTTTAAAAAGTGCAGGAAATACAAAAGATATTCTAACAAACACGTGTGTACTCTCCACACCAAGTTAGTGCGACATTAGTCTTAATGCCAATATACCCAAAAGCTTATTTACATTTACTTCCAACTCCTGACCTTTCTTGGATCATCATGACCAATTCTGTGGTGAATTTATGGGAGATGAGAAGTCTGCCTTTAAGAATGTGTATATTTAAAACCAAAATTGAAAACATAAATGCTGGTTTAGCACAGTGAAGCTTCACTAGTTCAGATTAATTTTTGGAAAGGTCTGAATTAGTGAAAAATCTAAATTATACCGCATTTTGTAAAGAAGTGCAGATGTAAAGTTTAACAACTTACAGAAACATAAGTAGGATAAAGTTAACAAACATTTCCCTCATAAAGTTATTTTTAAAAAACAAATCAGAGGAACAATTTTTGATGTGCATACTAGTTGCTTTAGGTAAATGGATTCAGAAGCATTCAGAGTACCATACTTTGAAACAGTGAGCCTTTGATAAATATTTATTGAATGAACGCATACTATTTGCAAGCCACTGCATTAGGTGCTGGAAATATAAAAATAAGGAAGCTCTGGGCTCTTTATGACAGGACTTTGGTCTAGGAAAAGAGCATCATAGTTAGGCAGTTACAATGCAACCTGGTAAATAAAACTATAGAAGCAGAGAAATGTAGCATTTTAAAAAGGTACAATGAATTTCCTTAAGCATTTCATAAAATTTTGTTTACATAAAATTAAACATAAATCACATAAAAACATAAAATGTTTATTCATTTATGTGATAAAACTTTTGTGTCAGTTAATGTCTTGCTGAATTTATTACAAATGAGTAGAATGTGACTTAAAGATGGTTTACCATAGAACAATAAGAAAGAATGTGTTTGTCCATCTTCCCATTTTGTAAAGTGTACAGTTCAATGGTTTTTAGTGTCTTAGCACTGTTCTCTTTTCTTTATTTATTTTTTATTCTTATGTTAATCCCCATACATTACATCATTAGTTTTAGATGAAGTGTTCCATGATTCATTGTTTGTGCATAACACCCAGTGCTCCATGCAGAATGTTAGCACTGTTTTCTAAATCTTTCTCCATTGAATGATGTTGGTACCTTTGTTGAAAATCAATTGACTGAGACGTGGGTTTATTTCTGGACTCTGAAAGTTATTCTGTTGATTTATCCTTATGGTAATACTGCACTAAGTTTTTGTACTTTTGTACTATTGTACTAAGTTTTTGAAATCAGGAAGTATGAGTCCTCCTACTTTGTTTTTCTTTTTTTTTTTTTAAGATTTATTTATTTGAGAGAAAGAGAGTGTGTGGGTGGGGGGAGGAGAAAGGCAGAGGGAGAGGGAGAGAGAGAATCTCAAGCAGACTCCCCACTGAGCTCGGACCTTGATGCAGAGCTCAATCCCACGACCCTGAGATCATGAGCTAAGCCAAAACCAAGTGCTGAGCTACCAACTGAGCTACCCAGGCAACCCTACTCTGTTTTTCTTTAATAAGATCTTTTGGCTATTCTGGGTTCCTTGAATTTCCATGTGAATTTTAGGATAAGTTTGTCAATATTTCTAAAACAGCCAGCTGGAATTTTGAGAAACTAAACTTTTTAAAATTTAATTAAAAAATTTATTATTTTAAGAAACTGAAAAACACTAAATGCCAAATGAAATATTTAGAAATGCCCTGTGGTTTTATAGCACTAAACGACCTCGTTCATCCATTAATGAACTTCGGTAATGTAGCACAAGGTTGAGGCTTCTGCTCTAATTAGATGCACATCTTGGAGAAATCACTGGGCTTCTATGAACCTATCTAGTAATCTATTAAAAAATGAGATAAATTATGGGGTGCTTAGGTGGCTCAGTCAGTTAAGCATCCAATTGTTGATTTTGGCTCAGGTTTGTGGGATTGAGCCCCATGTTGGGCTCCACACTGGGCATGGAGCCCATTTGGGATTCTCTCTCTTCTTCTCCCTCTGTTCCTCCCTCTTCCCCCTCCCCCGACCCCAGTTTGCATGCACTCGCTCTCTCTTTCTAGAAAAAATGAGATGAACTGGACCACATTAAAGTAAGAACTAGACACTATTAAAAGGGTCAAAAGGCAAGTCACAACACGGCTCTCTGACTAAGGATTTGTATTCAGAATAATAAAGAAGTCAGTAAGAACAGGGCAGACCACCCAATAGAAAAGTGACTAAAGGTGCAGGTGCTTCACAAAAGAGGACATAGAAATTGAAAGATGCCCACCTGGAAGCCCCCAAAAGATATATTTTACTTTGTAAGCCCCAGAACTTGTGGACATCACCTTGCATGGCAAAAGATAGCTGGATGAATCCTACTTGCAATCACACATGTCCTTGTAAGAGGGACACAGGGGGAGTTTTGACACAGACACACACACAGAAAAGGTGACATGTAGACACAGGCAGAGGTTGGAGTGATGCAGCCACAAGCCAAGGAATGCCAACAGACACCAGAAGCTGGAAGAATCAAGGAATAGGTTTTCCCTAGAGCCTCCAGAGTGAGTACAGCTGTGCTGATCCTTGATTTAAGACTTGTGGCCTACAGAACTGTCATTGAAGAAATTTATGTTGTTTTAAGCCACGAAGACTGTGGCAATATGTTACAACTGCCATAGCAAATGAATAAACTGCCTTTATTCATTGCCAGGGATAAGTACATTAAAAGCACAATGCGATACCTCTACTTGTCCCCAGAAAGCTAAGATGACCAAGAAAGATAATTTTCAGTGTTGGTGAGAATTCAGAATCCCTTGAACACCTATATATTGAGGGTGGAGTGCACATTACAACCCTTCGGCTAAACCGTGGGGGAGTATCTTCTGACGTTGAATAGATGTTTATCCTACGATTCAGCCCTTCCACTTACAGATAACATACCCAGGAGAATTGCATACTTTCACCCCAAATCATGAACATAAATATTCATAACACTATTTATAATTCCTTCAACTTGGAAGCAATTCAATGTCCATTAACAGTAAGGTGGGTAAAGACACGATGGGGTATTCAGACTACAGAATACTAAATCACGGGAATGAGTATCTACAGCTTCACAGAACAACAAGGATTAATCTCACAAACAATGGTGATGAAAGAGGCCAGATGCAAAAGAATATATACTGTGTGATTCCATTTATATAATATTTCAGAAACAGGCAAAACTAATTTATAGGGTTAGAAGTCAGGTTAATAGTTAACCTTTAAGAGGGGTAATGACTGGGAGGAGGCATAAAGGGTTAGACCAATGAAAGTTTGTTTTAATAAAAGGAGATAAGATTTAAAAAAGGAGAAAAAATTAATAAAATCCATCCTAATTCATAGGGTTTGTCTCATCCATTTATTCAGTTACTTAACAAGCATTTATATTTTGCAAGCATCTGTTATTTGCTAGGAACCATTCAAATGCTAGGGTTATAGCAGTAGACATGACAAAGTATCCACCCTCATAGAGTTGACATTCTAGTAGTTTCCTCTCAAAATACTGGAGTACACTGTTACATTGTTGGCCCCTGATGATTCACACCTCATGACATTCACATCCTTGGGTAGTCCTTTCCCACATTCTGGATTTGATCATGTGATCTGCTTTAGCCAATGAGACAGGAGCAGGATGCAGGCAGAAGCTTTGAGAGGTGCTTGCACATTAAGGCTTCAGCTCTTGGAATGTTCCTTTGTGGGAGCCAGCTGCTCTGCCGTAGAGAAGTTTGGACTCCATGGCTAAATACTGAAAAGTCACATGGAGGAAGTGCCTGGAAGATGAGAGTCTGTCTTGGGCATTTCAGCCCCAACCAAGCTTGCAGCTCATCGAAACCACATAAGTGACCTCAGCTACATCATTCTGGCAGAGAAACCACCCAGCTGAGCCCAGTCAGCCACAGACTTATGAGAAATAATAAATTGTTGTTTTTTTAAATCACTACGTTTGGGGGTGGTTTGTTATACAGCATTTGATAACTGAAACAGATAAATGGGTGAATAAATAAATAAGGAATATAATTTCAGAGTGTACTTTGAGCTATAAAAAATTAAACAGGATAATGGTATGAAGAATGACAGGGAAAATTCAGAGAGGCTATTGTGTTCACCTGTAAGGTATTACCAGGGGGGCTCTATCCAGAAACCGAGGAATTCATTGTTTCTTGTTGAGAGTGTCAAATAGTGTGGAGATCAACAATAGAGAATAAACACTGGGATTTAGAAGAGCTGGATTGGAGTTTAGAATGCTTTTGACCTTGGGCAAAAAGAACACTGGTCTTTTGTGAGTTCCAGTTTCCTGATCTCTAATATGGGGATAATAACACTCATCTTGTCTACCTTCCAGGATTGCTGGAGAAGTTATACTCAGTAATGTTTGTGAAAGTACCCCGGTATTTTTAAATGTTATTTAAGTGAAAGCATTTGTATATAAAAAAGACATGTTGATCACCCATTTGGTTTCTGAGGCTTCTGCTCTGTCCACAAGCTGATACATGCAAAATCAGTGAAATAAGTTTTATCACCATAACCACAACCCATCTGCACATTTACTGGATGGTCTGTGTTACACATTAGCTTTTTGAATTTATTTAGCATCCATTTGGAGCATAGTTCTGCAGTTTTGAATAATCCACAAAGTTGTCACTGTTAATTTCTCTATCATAGTCTCTATGCTGATAACGAAGAAAAACACCAATGAATGGCCTTATTAGTGCAAAGAGTCACACAATCCAAAGCCTCTACCCCATTTGGACAAAACTTGACATACGTCATGTCACATTAATAAATACTGCATGTGCAAAGTATACCTTGTATTAACAGTAAATTCCCCATGGAAAATTGATTTGCTTTAAAATTTTAATCTACTTCTTTTTTCTTCTATAGATCCCGGTGAGGGCTTCTCCCCCTTCCCTTTTCTTCCACAAAGAATGGAAGTTTGCATAAGAAGTGCATCATTCTCTAAACCAAACAGCAAAAAGAGAAACAAAATGCAGAAGAAAAGAGGTAAGGAGAAATGAAAGGAAAAAATAACAAATTGGTCATTAAAAGGAAAAAGATGCACAAGATAAAAGAGGGGGAGGCAAGCTGAGCATCCACTATATTGGGCTTCGGTGCAGATGTAAGTATAAAATGCTCCACAAGTCCTGTAATTGAGAAAATCTATCAAATGTCCTGACAGCTTCTCGGGCATTTCCAGAAGCGATAAAACTTGAATTTATTTCACTCCTAGAAAAGGGGCAGTATCACCTTCTGGCGGCTTTAATGAAATGCCATAAAATTCGAGGAAAAACTGTGTTGTAAAGTCATAAAAAGGTAGTTGGAAGTGGATTGTTGGAAATGCTGCGGGAGGGGCTGCTGTGTCTGAAGAGGGACCGAAAGGGATCAGATGAGCAGGGGATCAGGGCTCCTGGACGTGGGAGGATGTGCCGGAACGTGCTGTGCAGTCTGTGGACTGTCCCTCCTGACACCTGCTCTCAGAACTTGGCTGTGGCCGCATGCTCACTGACTTGGCCGGGGACACCGGGACTAATAAGCCCCTTTGGAGGCTCGCCTACTCCATTTGTATTGTGTGGAGGTGACCAGTAGGAGCACACTCACCTGCATTTCTTCAGATAGAAATAGTATAGCCAACTGTAATGGGTCCTCCCCAACCCTAAGCTTACGTCTCCTGGCTGCCGATCTGCTGGGACAGGAGGCTCCAAAACCTACTGGTTCTGGGGGCAGGATTTAGAGCAAACACAACTGGACACTCACATTCTGCTCTAGAATTTGCTTCTTCAGGGCTTGCCTGGTACTTAACCTCCCAATTTCCTCTGGTCCTGGTTCTACTTTGGGATATCCACGGGTCTGCTTTTTCTCCCAGATGACGAGCAACCAAGAGGGCAAGGATTGTCTCGAAGTTTCTCTTTCATCCCTTTGGCACCTTGCCTCACATTTTGCACATAGTAGGAGCTCATGAGATTTTTTTTTTTTTTTAATTTTATTTATTCATTTGGCAGAGAGAGAGAGACAGCAAGAGAGGGAACACAAGCAGAGGGGAGTGGGAGTGGGAGAAGCAGGCTTCCCACGGAGCAGGGAGCCTGATGCGGGGCTCGATCCCAGGACCCTGGGATCATGACCTGAGCCGAAGGCAGACGCTTAACGACTGAGCCACCCAGGCGCCCCTCATGAGATGTTTCCAAGGGGAATACGATTTCTTGAGAGCCTCTGGTTGTCCGGGAATGTCTTCTGTTATCCAGCTACCTCTATGATTGAATAATCACCCTTGGCGTCCTCCATAGAAGCACTAGCTAAATTCATTTATTTAAGATTATAGTACACAGAGAAGTTACAAAGTATTTTACTTTATATTTTCAAAATCAGGTATGTTAATACAGTCACATTAGATCTCTATAAGGAATCCTATTTCAAAGAGAAATAAACAGAGGCCCCAAGTCTCGCAGTGAATTTCTTTGGTCCATCAGGCTCTGTGCAAAGATTGTGAAGTTAAATTGTAAACTCTGAGAATAAGAGTCTTAAAGTGAGGGGTTTCTTTTAATTAATTAATTATTTATTTATTTTTAAAATTTTATTTTATTATGTTATGTTAGTCACCATACGTTACATCGTTAGTTTTTGATGTAGTGTTCCATGATTCACTGTTTGCGTATAACACCCAGTGCTCCATGCAGAACATGCCCTCTTTAATACCCATCACCAGGCTAACCCATCCTCCCACCCCTTCCCCTCTAGAACCCTCAGTTTGTTTCTCAGAGTCCATCGTCTCTCATGGTTCGTCTCCCAAGTGAGGGGTTTCTATGTGAAGAAGATAAAGATAAGCCTCAGAGAGAATGGTACTCAAAAATGAGATGGTGAAGAGAAAGGTATTCCGACTAGCAGCAGCTCTAAGGAAAATTTTAGCAGAGACCCCTTGAGATGGTCCTAATACAAAAATTATAAAAAGACAAACTAACTCACTAAATGAAAAATATTTAAAAAAATGATGATCTCGGGACAGCGCAGGGAAGTGAGAGGATCAATAAGGTGAACGAACACAAAGAAAATAAAACTGAACCATGAAATTTGAAAGTGGGAATGAATATTGTTTTCCTTGGCAAACTGATGACCTTGGGCCTGTGGCATAAAGGGGAAATTTCTGCAGTATAGGTTTGATCAAAACCGTAGGTTAAAGGAATATCAGTAAGAATGTCAATCTGTGGAAAATCTTGTGAGCCCCATTATTGAGTTATGACTGTCACTTGAGCACTGTCTTCAATGGAACAGGATATAAATTTCCCCCAGGCGAGAGCGAGTGCTCGGAAGCCAACAAAGTTTAGTGATCATCCTTTCATTTTTCTACGCTCAAGTCCTTTGTCAGCTTCAGAACGAGGAAGTCAGCTATTAAATTAGAGATGAATTAATGCCAGACTCCAGATGTGGCTTCCTCACACTCTTGACTTTAGCCAGATGTGCCCAAGCCATGGCATTCATCATGATGAGTGTGAAGGTGTGGAAAGTGTCATACAACACACTGCCAGAATCCTGAATCCAGCGCATTCACACAGGGAGTCACCCCTCCCAAGTGGAGAGTCACTGCTCAAGGGGCAAGGGGTAATAGTGAAGGCTCTTTAAAAATCCTGTAAAAGGTAGTATCAATTTTATTTTTATGGATAATTGATCCTAGCTCTCAGTTCCAATGATCTCCATTAGGTCATTTAAAAAGCTCTTTGCCCAGCCATATTTAAGCAGACATGCTGGGTCCTGCGACTGTCCTGCCTCCTTGGTATACGATCTATCCTTACTTATTTGCTTTCTGTTTTGGGGTAAAGCTCTCCACTTCCCTCTACTCTCCTTTCACCCACCTTTGGTTGCTGGAAAGCTTGAATCAGCACCATTTCGGAACTATGCTGAGGGCAACGTGGAAGGACCTTAAATCTCAACTAGGTTTTAGAGGACATTGAGGTTAGGTTAACTGAGGCTCACAATGGTGGTTGGGGGTCGTTGAGCAGGCTGGACTAAATTCTGACTGCAGGTAGAGGGGCACAAACGCACAGTTATCCTGGTCTAGGTGTGAGCTGGTCTCCAGGGTGATCCTAAGAAGTCACAGATTATCACCGTCCCACCGATTAGAATCTGCAAATCATCCACCTCTCACACCTGGAGATGAGACTGGGAAAAACTGAAGGGTGTGAGAGCCCAGAAGCTGCTGTCTGGACCTGTGTGAAAATGAGGGTGTGCTTCCAGTGGTCTCCTCGGAGCCGGCGGCCCAAGCAGCTGGAACAGGTCTGTCAGGTGCGAGGCAAGTCATAGTCAGAATATGATTGGTAAGGACTGAGCTTGGTCCTGGATGCAGTTTAAGGGTCATATTTATCAGGAAGTTTTACTTAGAGCCATAAATTATCCTCTGCAAAATCTTTGCTCAAAGAGAGACTTCTTCGTTGAATGAAATGATAATAAGTACCTGGATTGAATGGTCCCTTTTCACATTAACTAAAACAAAATGGAGAAGGACAGCAAAAAAGGTCACATGCAGGTTCTAAGTGTTTTGTGCTGCTGACCAAGCATGGTAGGTCACTTCTAAAATTCCCCAGACGGGATGATGCCTTTTATTTGGGCAAGGATATTAGGATTATTTGGAAAGAATCTTTAGACTATTCTAACATTTCTAATTCGCATTCTACTGCTAATAAAAACCACACATTATTCTCTGAAATGTTTTCTATTACTATTCTTCACCTTGACCGTGTAGAAAAACTTCAGTCTCCTTTCATTCCTTCTAAAAGGCAGAGAGGGAAGGAGCGAAGGAGAGACAGAAAGAGAGAGAGAGAGAGAGAGAGGGAATGGCAATGAGAATCATGAACAATTTTAGTTCCTTCGGAAGTCGAGGAGACATATTTTTCACATGTATTCTCTCAAATCCAGATTCCTGTAACAGATGCTCTCATCTCTCAAGCTCTTTTCATCTGTAATTCAATTTCCTTCTAAACGTGAGGCTGACATCTGTTGCAATGCAGATACGTACTCAAGTACCTGCAATTTCTCTGCCAAGCTCAGTGTCATGTTAAAGAACCGTGAACTTTGCAGGGCTGGCGGCAGACATTGGCATCCACAGGGCTGCAGGCAGAAAGAAATTTAATGTCTCTTTCATCGTTCTGATGCTTCAGCATCTTTTCCTCTGACACTGAGGCTCTCCTTAAAGGTTTTCAAGGGAACATAAAGTGTTTATTTAATAGTGCAATTGATTGTTTTAGTTTCACTTCTGGAGCGACCTGAAATCAGCACATGCTAAGATTTAGCAGGGAGGCAGAGACTGTGTCTTCAGATTCTCCCTAACAGGGTGGATTAGATAAATTACCACACAATTCTCTAAAGTATTTTAAAAACAAAGACAAAGCACGGCATGTTGCATTTAAAGATGCTTATCTTTGTCCTCTTTCCTTTTTATTCCTTTCCCACAGCATTACTATAATGCAAGGCCGTTTGAGGCATGGATTGAGCTCCATCATTCCATCATTAATTAATTCATTAAATAAATATTTGTCAAGTCTCCGTTCTGAGACTGGCATTGTGCCAGGTGCTGGGGAGAGAAAAGTCGATATGACACCGGATGCATTTTCAGGGAATTCCAGGAGTATTTTGTTTTAGAAAAAGTACAGAGCCTTCCCTAGCCTCCAAGGGGTGAATGAAGACAGAGTTTTGTGCCACAGGAAAATTGATCAATTCTGCTAAGAATAACAAGCCCATTGCTGGGTGAAGCATTCTTTTTGCAGGGACATGTTTTTGAGCTTCATAGGAAAGTGGGAATCTCTGCTCAATGCCAGCAAATTTGGAGCTGATGGAGATGGGGAGGAGTGGAATACGCCTTCCCACCCTTTCTGCCTCTATCACTGCAGACAATCAGCTGAGATCTGAAGCATGACACTTGATTCCGCATGTCATTTCTTTAGGTGGTTTTGCTGGGGGTATGTTAGAATCATGAAATCATTCAGGCCTTTAAAAATGTCTGTCACAACATTTAACCTGGATATCTTGTCTACTAATTACCATCATTGCAGTTTCTGTAGGACACCATCAAAGGGCTCAGTGGGCTGTGTGAATGTATGGTTTGTGTTATTCCGTACTGACTTAGGGATGAGTCCTGCTACGAGAGCCAACCCAGCTGTGACTGGCAACAGGAAGAGATAGAGGATAGGACCGCAGGTTGCGGTCACACAGCTGACTGAAGGTTGGTCTGGTGTAAAGGATGGATAAAGGGGAGTCTGAATTATTCATCATAATTTCTCAGGAATTTCCTTTGACTAAGATATTGCACACTGTTGGTCCTGGACTGAACCTGGCCCACAGATGGCTTATACTGGGCCTGTACTATATTAAAATCGTGACTTTTAGAATTGGTTGCCAGCATGTAAAAGCTGGGAGCTTTCACATTAAAAATCTATCCTCCTTCTGAAAATTGGAACATTTAGCAACGTGGGGCCTTACAAGACTACGTGGCTAAGAATGAGCAGGAGTTGAGTTCTAGCTGCCCCCTTAGATGAGACATCATATGACCTCAGGTTCTACTCCTCCCTATTGTCTCACACCAGCCAGCTTTCTTATTCAGCTACCTGTCTCGTGTCCTGTTCTGCAGGGATTAATTCAGCAAAAAGTCTTTTCAGTCAGTCGAAGAGTTTGTACTGGGTCACTTCTCCACTTCTATGAACTTGCTAGGAACTGTAGGAGAAGTGCAAGATATTCCTGCCCAAATGAAGAGGAAGAGAGTAACAGGTGCAGCACTGAGAGACCAGGCCTGGAAGAGACCACAAGTCAATGTCAGAATTCAGAGAGAGAGATGCCCCTGATATTCGTAGTCATTACGCTTCTGTATTTATTACTTCTATTTTCCAGAAAAGGGGAAAAACCATTTCTCTTTCATGCAAAGGAAATTCTTAGGAAGTTTAGAATGTAGCCATTTAACACATCTAAGTGCACAAGGCATTTGTATTCGAATCACATTATCAAGAAAATCTCTTTGTTATGCAGAATACGAACCCAATCCCAGGCAACCAGTATTACTCACACCTGAGAGAATATAAAAAGAAATGACGCTGAATAGACTATAGAGATTTGGAAGAAGGATTAACAATACTAGTTCTATTCTGCAACTCTTTGAGAGCTCATATAGAAAATCTCATGCTTAAAAAGGACTGTAATTGTTGAGAAAGACCTGGACAATGTTTTAAAATTCTAAGTTTAATTTAATATCGACTCTCTGGCTAGACTTGTGGTCTGGGTTTGCTTTATGAGAGGAAGGCTGACATAGAAAGCAAGAAAGGTCAAGGTCTTATTGGCATTAAATAGGGAACAGTTGGCGACTTTCCCTAGGAGCAAACTCGTAGTCCATTATGCCACCACTTTGCTCATATTTGAAAGCAAGAACCAGTCAGCACAGCTGGACAATTTAAAGCCACCGCTGATGGCTGGGAGATTCTAGTCTCTCGCTTGATTTAGTGCATACATGTATATGCATGAGACACCATGCTTCTAGGAGGGAATGCTGATCCGTGAGGACCCTGAGCAACTACAGCTATCAGTGAAGTCCTTGTTGGAGCCTTAATAAAAGTTAACATTTATTGACCACTTAGGATGTCTTAGACTTTGTCCCAAGTGTTTTATATTATTTAATCCTCACAACAACCTTACAAAGTGATACTCCCTTTTTTTTACAGATTAAGGAAAGGAGGCAGAGAGAAGTTAAGGGAGTTATGCAAGGTCACCAGCTGCTGAGAACAACAATGGGAGCTGAACCTGAGCTTGACGCTGGTGTGTACACTATTAGCCACCTGGCTACACTTTAGGGTCAGTGTGCCTTGGTCTTTCACTACGTGGATTATCAGCCTTCAAACTTTTCCCTTTTAGAAGAAATTGGGTGATTTTAACCATCTGGGCATTCATGAGTTTGCAAGCAGCCCTCCAAACTGAGGAAAAGACCCCTGCCCCTTTCTTGAATTCTACTCCTGTACTTCTAGCCATTGCAGGAGAAAATCACAAAATCAGAGCACATGGTTTCACATAAGGACACCATCAGCTCAGAAAGAGCCCCCAGAACTGCTGAGCATTGCTTGCATTCACCGGCAGGGGGTCCAGCACAACGGCTCTTTCAGTTCTTAAGCTGTAGCTCCAACCCAACACCTCTAGGGTTAGAGACCTTGGCAGCTGACCTTTGCTCCAATTCACTGAGAAAATGAGACCTACATGACAAGAGCTAGCCTCTCCTTCCTTGCTAGAATGCCCCGTGTGCCACTCTGTCTTTACTTTTCCCCTGTTACCTCCGAGGGGAAAAAGCTCCAATCCTCCTTTGAGAGGCTAACCCGACTGGTGTGCTCTGCAGCCCCTCCTTGCCCTTCCAAGCGCTGCTTCTGCATTAACTCTGCTGTTCCTTGTATCTGGAGTCTTTCCACCCTCTACCCATCCTCCCTGGGGGTGAAGAGATGGGTTGGGGTGGGGTGGGGTGAAGGCAATGGCCTAGTGACTAGGAGGAGCTCAGCCTCTGCATCAGGCTGCCTGGCTATGTGCCCATTCATTAGGCACTGCCACTAACGAGCTCACTGACCTTGGGCTATTTTCTCAATTCCCCTAAGACTCAACTCCATCTTGAAAACAGAAATGATTTGGAAGCCTAATATGGTCGTGACGATTGAGCGAGCTAATTCACGTTGAGGAGCACCCACGTCCTTGATCTCTCTGCTTTCTTTTTGGGCTAACTCTCTTCACTTCATCCCTCAACCAGCTTCATGATCATCACTTCAACCACTCTTGATGACATCACACTTGCCCAGTGCTCTTTGGTTTTAACAAACTGTCTTTTCCACACTTTGAAGTGGGCTTGGGGATCCATTAGTAAATATTCATTTCCACCTCTCCACTGAATCATTCTCACCGCCCCATATTCCTTTCAGGAAGGTCCAGTGGCTTCTGCTCCCCCCTTTGGAGATTATCATCTTCCATGGTCTTATGTATGTATATATGTATGTTTTTATATCACTTCCTTGTAAGCTCTTGTTATGCTCCCAATTTTCTTTTTATTTTCCTCCCAATTTTTTATGAGGCAGAAACTTCAGTAACAGCAAGAGTCTAAAGGTGACCTCGGGCTCTGAGATCTGACTACCCAGTGTTACCTCTTGCTCTCTGTGACCTCAGGCAAGTTCCTTAACCTCTCTGTGCCTCAATTTCTCATCTCCCTGTAGAGTTGTTGAGAAGTTTGAAATGGATTATTCTGAATGGAGTGCTCAGAAGTGTGCCTGTTACGAGCAGGCACTGAGGGAAAAGGGTACTTATTATTATAAGAATTGGTACTTAGAGACCTTTCTCTTGTCTTGTATCAGGAAATCAAGCAAATACACAGAAGCACATGGATTTTAACATCACAATCAGAGGCAAAGGATCAGAGTTTATCACCAAGAAGCCTGTTTAATAGATAAGGAAGTATGGGGCGAAAGTAGGTTAAATTCAGAATAATAAAGGGTTGGAACACAGACTCATTCGCAGCAGCTATGGCCTAGGAGTCTTGATAAAGTCCAAAATTCTTCCCGGTGTGATTGAAAGTCCTCCTGCCACAGCAACTCAGTTGGGTCTGATATAACTCTGATTCGGGTACTCTGCCTCTTAAAGGAAGTCGGGAGCATGAGCATAGAGCCTACTAAAGCTGAAGGGGCCCTTTGGGATCCTAGCCTAACTTCCGGCTTCCACAGGTGAGTGGAGGGTGCTGTGGTGTTGCAGGCTGGCTCCTCACTCAGAAAACAGCGGGGTTCTAGACCTGGGGAGTCCCTCTTCCGGACAGTGGGAAGCGGAGGTTCAGAGAGACATGTGCTGCCTGTTGACTCATTTTGTGCATTTCCTGTGTGGTTCGTGTGTCTTCCATCCAAGTTACTGACTCAGCTTAACCCTGCTTAGCTTGCAAGACCTTTCAGGGAAATCAGAGCGCGAGATGCAGGCACTGGAAGTTGTCACCCATGATTAAGGAGCCAGAGGGAGTGATTTATGTGGAAAGATTAGAATCCCTAAATATGGCTGGCCGGTGCTGCCCTGACTGAGTGGGGCTTCAGGCATTTGCAGACTGTCCTGTGGGAGTGCCACAGACTTCAGTACTGGTGGACTGCTTTCATAGTGGTGGGACAGTTGAAGGGTGATGCAGGTGGCAGAAACGTCATAATATTAAAACAGTGTACTACTTTCTGATGAGCCAAGAAGACCAGACTGAGACAGGAAATCTTCCTGTGGCTTTTATTTTGTGAGGTCACTGGATATCTCTGGAAATTTCTATGTGTAGAACTTGAAGCTCTGGGCCATCAGATAGATAGTTCTCAGTAGCTCTTACGTCTTTCCCCTGCAGGGTCCCTCATTCCTGGGGCTCCCTTTGCTTCCTCCCACCGTCCCTCTACTAAGGACCCTCCCCCCTAGTCTACCCTGCTAGCTTGTTGCTCCCCACCTCCCCAACGCCCCTCTTCTACCACTCCAAATAGAGTTCCTCTGTGCCCTCATTTTAAGTGAGGACTGTGAAGCGAGAGTTAATTGGATAATTCTTTCCTATTAAACTGTAAGCCAGATAATTAACTGAGTCTCCCAGATAACACTGACCAAGCCCTTAGGAAGTGTTGAGAATTTCAACACTTTATGTGTATGTATGTGTGTGAATGTTTTCACTTAAGTGTATGAAGAGTAGAGGAAAGGTAAGGGTACTTTCCAGCAGCCTGCACATGACCCCATGCAGGTGACAGTGTACTCTCAATGTGGCTAGGCACAGATGTAGGGTCATTGGCTAATTGGAGTGGTCAAGGAGTACTTCTGAAGGAAGTGATGCTAAAGTTGAAGACTAAAGGATGAGCAAGATGAGGGGGTGAGAGGGAAGGGAGAATTTCCTGAATTTCTAAGAAGAATCTTATTTTTCAATAGTCTACCCCATGTCATAATTTGGACAACATGGTCACTATGGTTAACTGTAATAGATGAAATACACAAATGGTGTCTTAGCGCATAGATTCTCTTTTCCTAAAGAGCAAGTCAAAGATAATCTATCTACGCTTCTTCCCCGCTCCAGTGGCTTCGGGGTGGCACACTAAGCCCTTTGCAGTCTTCTCCTGACCCTTCCCTAATGGGCCTTGAGCTCTAGCCTTTATAACCCCCAGATCACACAGTTCCCTTTTGGACCTCTGTATCCTTGGACAGTCTTTTCTTCTGTTCTTGGATTATCCCTCTACTGTTTGAATTTATCTGCAAAACTCTTGACTTTTCTAAGACCTGCCTTAAAAATTGCTTCCTCTGGGAGGCCCTCCATGATCAAGTTAAGAACATCTTTATAGTGTTATAGTGCCTTGTTCTGGTCTCTAATTTGGCACGTATGTCAATATCATACATATTTAAATATAAGTTGCCCCTTCTGGTCTGTAAGTATGTTCTATTCTTTTCTTGGATGCTAACTGCCTAGCATAGTGTTGGGCATAAGGTAGGCACTTAATAAATGTTTGTTGAATGAATGAATAAATGGCAGTATACTATGCATTTTCCATAATTGTAGTGTGTGTGTGTAAACACTCCCAGATTAGGGATAAACTGAAGCTCAGGTAGCAGAACATTTGGACTTCCTGTTTTGTTGAGTAATTAAAAAAACACACATACATTTAATCACTTAGCTCCAACTAGTATAACTCTATTTTTTTATGGGTAAAATGCAGGTGTCTCTCTTTAAAAATAATTTCCTTAAATGTGATAAGATTTATTTTTTGGCTCATATCTGTTAGGTTATTATAGTGTTTTAAAATATCTGGCTTAGATCACTTGAAATTCTTAAATTATACTTTAAGCAGCTATTAGCATAATGACATTATCTATTAATAGAGATTCCTACAGGAGTAAAGGTACCTGCAATTTACATGAAATCAGAAAACTTGGTGTGATTAGTAGCATCACAACAAACCCAGCATGACTATTGTAATGACTACATTTCCCATCACTGTAATTATCTCCTAAAACTTTTATTGGGAACATTGATTGCCGTTTGCTCACTCATTTGCTTTGAGAAAGTGGAATGGTGAACACGTGCCAGGACTGAAACCGTAGCTGTGTAGGGCCGGTGGAAAGGACCTGCCAGAGGATTACGAAAGGATTTGCTACTGGCCCGGAGAGTTGTGTGACGGCTCTGTGTTCAAAGTAAAGACAGAGTCCATAGTTCTTCCAATTACCAAGAATTTCCGTGAAGAAGATGAGTGAGACATGGCGACTTTCTAAGAGAAAATATGACATGATAATTTGTATTTGAAGAATATTTGGCTAAATGTCTTCCTTCCCCACCGCCCCCAGCGCATCATAAGTATTCACCTCTTTGAAGGAAGGTAGGGACTCAGCTTGCTCCTTATTTCTTTCTGTTTCTTTGTAAATTATTTTTTAAATTATTGAAAACATTTAAAAAATTGTAATGGAAGTAGAGTTGACTCTCGAATCTGTCCACTTGTCTCGGGCTTCTCGGCCTGGTCTGTAAGGCCACCATCAGGCCTTCCAATGGCTCTCCCCACTTCTGACTGTTGGGCTCTCCAGTGCATTCTCTCCACAGCAGCCAAAGTGCTCCTTCTAAGGAGCAAATCTGATCATGGGGCTCCCCTGCTTCAAGTAGCGCTCGGCCTCCCCCTGGAGCCTTTATCATGGCTTAGAAGGCCTCTGTGATCTGATCAGCTCTACAGGTC
The DNA here is from genome assembly GCF_054177405.1 of Leptonychotes weddellii. Classification (NCBI taxonomy): domain Eukaryota; kingdom Metazoa; phylum Chordata; class Mammalia; order Carnivora; family Phocidae; genus Leptonychotes; species Leptonychotes weddellii. The sequence continues at coordinate 25,870,068 of NC_138371.1, forward strand.
AGCAGGCCCCTGTGGAATTCATACACCCCAGGCCCAGAGACCACTGGGACTCCTGCTGGGCTCTCCCTCCTGACCATGGTCTCCCTTTCTGGTCCCTCCTCAGGCTGACTCCTAATCACCTCCCAGGGTAGATGGTCCCCTTTGCGCTCCAGGCACATCCTTTACTTACTCTTCTTTCAGTGCTTATCACACTGTCCTGAAATTGCCTTTTGACTTGTTTGTTTCTGCTCCTTAAATTCAATGAGAGCAAGGCTGGGTCTGTCTGGTTTGTCTTGTATCCTTATCAGTAAACATGGAGAGATGACAACCAGACTCGGTTAAAAGAGGGAGCCACTCTGTTTCCCCATTTTGTTTGTTGCTGCCTTTAATCAGGTCAAAGACAAAGTGTTCATTGAGCCTCAGTATCTATTTCTAGACGTTGCTCCACACTTGCCTGTACAAGTGGATTTTCTTTTTGGAAGATGGCTCCAAGAACAGAATGAAAAAGTGAGACTGGTTCTAATCAGGTTTGTACAGAAAATGTAAAGGTGGGTGAACATGTTTAGTCTGTTTCTCCCAGACCCAGGCAGGAAAGACTACAGGCTGGTAGAGCAGAATTGTAGGGTGTGAGTGTGTGTGTGTGTGTGTGCATGCGCGTGTGTGGTGTGTGCACACACCTCTGTGGGTGTCTGGGCGTATTGTGTTGCCGCACTCGACGATAGGTTAGCTTTGTTAGAAATTAATGCCTGTGAGTTCTTCAGATAAAGCAGTTGCTGATCTCGGCTTTCTTTGCCAGAGATGGCCTATGTGTGTTAAATGGTATGTGTCAGAAAGAGAAAAGCTGCAAATCTTAGAAGGTTACCCTGAGATGTCAGATATCTACTGTCGCCCAGATTTTATGACTGAAAAGGTTATTTAGTCTCTTTGAATATGGCTATATATGTGTTGTATATGTTGATTGGCATTGGACAAAACAATTAGAAGAATGTAGCTAATATCAAGAAAATGAAATTGCAGAATAGGACAAAAGGTAACCAGGACATACAGTTGCTGGTAGGTCGTAGAGATCTCCATTTCTTGACATATATTAAAATTATTTTGCATATCACATCTTTTTTCTTTCCTTTTTTTTTTTTTCTAAACTTTTTTCAAAGTCTCCCTGACAGTTCCCACTGAGACTTCTTTGGAGGTATGCTCTACAAACTGCTGGCTCCCTTCCTTCTGTTACAGACTAACAGATAATCGTGGACATGTTTTCCGGCCATCGCTTAACCCTGCGCCAGGCCACAGACACCTTGGGCCCCATGGATCCCTTTGTCTGACAAATGGTACAAATTGGGTAATGCATTTGAACAAGTCTGGCAGATTCCTGCCAGGATGAAGACAGAATAAGAAGTAAAGGAAGTCTACCAAATACCTGTTTCATTTCCTCCCGGCACTTCTACCTCTCTTCCTTCCTCCCTGGGTCCACGTCATCCAGTGGGAGCATGTCAGCTTACTGATAAATCACAAAGCAAATAGATGTGTCATTTGCATTTTTTCTTGGAAAATAACCAGGTGGTGAAAGCCTGCCTCGGGTTGCTGGCAAGAACATCAGTGACTGTTTAGGCACCCAAACAATTTCTTCTTTCCCGAGTTTTCTGTTTGGTGCTTTAAGTCGTGTCTTGCTCCTTTAAGCAAAACAGCTGACTTGACTCGTCTCTGACTTCTGGGAATAATTGAATTCTTATGGCAGAGGCTAAGTAACCCAAGAGCAGCAAAAGAAAATTTCACTCTACAACATATCCACACTCATCCACATGCAGACATGTGGGCTCGTCCACGGCGCTCTCTGTGGTTCGGAGAGATGTTCGGGGAATATTTGTGTCCTCTTTGCCTTTTTAATTTTCCAGCCCGTCTTGCGGGGTGGGGGGCGGTCAATCTATAAAACTCAACAGGGAGGCTGGGAAAGATCAACTTTGTATGATCCAGGGGCATGTGGAGTTTTAGAAGTTGAGAAATACAGTGATGGAGAGAAGCGGCGGGGGGGTTGGGGGGGGGTCCTTTAGTGATTTAGCCCACCTGCGCTTTTATGGGAAAACTGTGCCTTGGGAGAGAAGGAGTCAGAAAGACAAAGAAACTCACATTAATTGAAGGCTCATTTCATGTCAGCTCGCTTTGAGTGAATGAGCATATTTAATCCTTGCAACAAAGCTGTTGTCCCACCTATTTTACAGATGAGAGAGATTTAGTTAACTTGCTCAAGTACACCCATCTGGTAAGAGAATTAGTCTTTGCACCCAGATTTCTCTGGTGCCCAATATAGCTGCAATTCTATCACTTTAAATCCTTGAGTGGAAACCTCCAACGTACACCACTGTGGCCCATGGGGTTGCTATTCCAACTTTGCAAAGAATTAGGAAGGAGCACTTGGGAAAAAAAAAAAGAAGCCAGGTGCACCTGGGTGGCTCAGTCGGTTAAGCGTCTGCCTTCAGATCAGGTCATGATCTCAGGGTCCTGGGATCGAGCCCTGCATTGGGCTCCCTGTTCAGTGGGGAGCCTGCTTCTCCCTCTCCCCTGCTTGTGCTCATGCTCTCCAATAAATAAATAAATAAGTAAATACATACATACATACATACATACCAGTCTTTAAAAAAAAAATAAAAGGCCATTTTTAAAAAGACTGGGGGCTCCTGGGTGGCTCAGTTGGTTAAGCAACTGCCTTCGGCTCAGGTCATGATATTAGAGTCCCAGGATCGAGTCCCACATCAGGCTCCCTGCTCAGCGGGGAGTCTGCTTCTGCCTCTGACCGTCCCCCATCTCATGCTCTCTCTCTCTCAAATAAATAAATAAAATTTTTTTTTTAAAAAAGAGTGGTTTTCGGCTCATAGCAAAGTCGAGAGGAAGGTACAGAGAATTTCCACGTACCCCAGCCCCACACGTACACGGTCTCCTCCATGATCAGCATCCCCCACCAGAGTGGTGCATTTGTTAGAATTAAGGAACATACATCGACACGTCATTGTCACCCAGAGTCCATAGTTTACACATGGTTCACTCTTGGTGTTGTATATTCTGTGGTATCCATCATTATGCATTTGACCCTTGAACAACACCAGTTTGAACTGCACAGGTCCACTTATACACAGACTTTTTTTTTTAATACAGTACCGTAAATGTTTTTTCCTTGTGATTTTTGTAATAACATTTTCTTCTCTCTAGCTTACTATATTGTGAGAATACAATATATAATACATAGAACATACAAAATATGTGTTAATTATTTATATTATCGATACAGTTTCTGGTCAACAGTAGACTATTGGTAGTTAAGTTTTTGGGGAATCAGAAGTTATACATGGGTTTTCATCTGTGTGGGAGGTTTGCACCCCTAATCCCTGCGTTGTTCAAGCATCACCTGTAGTATCATACAGAGTATTTTTTATCACCCTAAAAATCCTCTGTGCTCCACCTGTGCATACTCCCACACCCCTCCCTCCCCACTGTATCCTCTTCCCCTGGAAAGCTCTTTTTACTGTTTCTATAATTTGGAGCACTGTTTTTTTTTTTTTTTTTGTTGTTGTTGTTTACAATTGGAAGGGTAATGATGTGAGATGATTTCTTGAGCTCACCATTACTTTTCCATCCATTTAGAATTAGCTTGGATATCTACATTGAGTCATCAGTCAACATGCATTTTTGAAGTCCTCTCCATGAGCAAACCATAGTAATTATCTACCTGGGAGATACAGGAAGACACTCTCACTCCAGTTAGGATTCAGGAACAGCTAGCAATCTAGTTAGGGAGATAGACAAGATACACATCTATCTCTAGATCTCTTTTGATCTCTATATATCTGTATATATGCCATTGACTATAAAATTAGAGCAGTGAGAACATTTCTCAGGGCTTCAAACACCTGCTAATCGAGAAAATGAGTAAATGTAACCAGAAGGTTTGGAGAAGACTTGAAATTGAACATGTTCTTTTTAGAACCTGACAATGCCTACTTATTAGCTTTTCATGAGGACCAGAAAGGGTTATTCTTTTTTAAAAAAACCTCCTCTTTTGTACAACAGTAGCCTGAATAGTCAGGAGTTGGCAAGGCCTTTTCTGATGTTTATTGGAGCAGCTGTGGAAATAATTTTGTACCTTGGATTCTGTGATTTATTTCTATTATGAATAAATTTGGGATTTATTTTAAGGCTTTCAAAAACTGGGAGTGCTGTGGTCTCGGAATTATTTTTTATTAAACACCGTCTCCCTGGCTGCATTTCAGGTGCTGGCTGAATTCTGCACAGTGAGCTATATTAGCATCAGAAATGCCTTTGAATGATAATAATTATAATAATTATATATATAAAAAGGATGGAATTGGGTTCCAATTCTATTCGGCTGAACTTGATATTTGACTTTATTGACTCAGTTTTGGCATCTTTAAAATGAAGATAATTGATAAGTACCTTGTTATCTCTGAAGAGTGGGCATTGCAAAGAGATTTGAACCCTTGAATAAATGTGCTTTGAATGCAAATTGTTACTTATTTCAATCAATGTGTTTTACAGGTTGACATCTTGGACAGGAAGGAAATCTTCCCTATACTTCCATTCAAGACAGACTCCCAAATGAGAACTAAATAAACATGGTAGACAAGGAGGCCAGGAAGATCTGACTCTCTCCAGAAGCAGCATTGCCACGTTGTTGCCACTGTGAACTAGAATTGCCATCATGCTCACAGAATCTTATTCTTGAAAGACAAGTCCCACTTTTTGCTCTCAGGGCAAGCCACATACCGCAGCCTCTTTCTTGCTTCCTTCACCCTCTCTCCTTGCTTCGAGCTCATTGATTCTCTGTTTCAGTGGGGGCTTCCAAGAGAAATGGAGTGAATCATTCAGCAGGGGGAAAACATCAGCCATCTAGAACCTTCAACATTGATTTAGAATCTACTTTAATATGGTTTAAGCCACGAATAAGCAATAAACAAGGGATGGGAGACTAAAGGAGGAGAAAAGTGGCTCATCTAATGAGGCCCCGGGAAGCAAACTGGAATCTACTGAGGGCACACTGTACTCTGGGCCAGGCCCTGAGGAAAATATAAAAAAAAAATGTAAAGCAAGTTTTTGGTCCCCAGGAGCTGAGAGTCTAGCTGGGGAGAAAAGGCATACTCATCGTTTATGAAACACGATGAGAAAATTTATAGCTGCTACCAGAGCATCACTTCTATTCCATCTACAGAATATGGAGCCCTCTTTTCTGACTCCCAAGGGACCTGGAAATCCATACACAGCCTCTCTCACTGTCCAGAGAGTATACTGTTGGCAGATGCATACCTGGCCTGGGTGAGGGGAGCCAGAATTGGGCTTATCTCTTATGGATCCTGCGTCTGGCAGCCTGAGTCACTGTAGTGGACTCTCTTCCTGTTCAATTTGCAGCCACTTCCAGTACCACAAAAGGGTCCTCAAATGCTTGGACATGGTGGGTCTAGATTCTTGGTCTCAGAGTCCTGACCTCTTTTCCTTCTCTGCTCTCCCAACAGTTTCCTTCCCAGGGTCTGGAAATGTCTTCTCATATTTCTTTAAAACACACAGTTTATGACATCCATGTTCCTGGAAAAATGGAACCATCTTCCTATTCTCCTAAGGATGGCTACTTTGATGATGAGTACTATCTTAAGGACAACCTGGTGACATTCTGTCACATCTTTTGTTAAAGGGCAGAAAAACACACACACGCAAAATGAAAATGTAAGAATGGTCAATGATCGGGCGCCTGGGTGGCTCAGTTGGTTAAGTGACTGCCTTCGGCTCAGGTCATGATCCTGGAGTCCCTGGATCAAGTCCCACATCGGGCTCCCTGCTCGGCAGGGAGTCTGGTTCTCCCCCTGGCCCTCCCCCCTCTCATGTGCTCTCTCTCATTCTCTCTCTCTCTCAAATAAATAAATAAAATCTTAAAAAAAAAAGAATGGTCAATAATCAAGTAAGCCAAGAAATATGAGCACATGAGAAACATTTTCACATACTTTATTCTATTTAATTTTCATGAGAAAACCCACCGAGTACCTGTTACTCTTCCTCTTTTATTGAGCAGAAGGCATAGGGTCATAGGAGTTAAACAAATTGCTCAAAGCTATACATGTAATGGAGCCCATAGTGCATATATTTTCTGTTGCCCAGGACACTGTCCCTTCTACTGTACCACAGCTGCCCCTAGGTCAAGAGAAGAAGCACTTCCTATGGGTTAAAATGTCCTAAGGTCAGGTATCTGAACTGGCTCTCGGCTGAATTATAAGCTCTGGGTAGACAGTGGAAGCAGGCAAGGCTGTTCCAAGACTTGGAAGGATTAGCATGACTGAAACCACAGTGTGAAAAAGTGGAAGGTGTATTTGGAAGGCTGTGTGTAGACTGTTTTGGCTGAAGAGGAGGGCTCATTCACACAATGAAATGGCACCCAGCCAAAGAGAGGGGAACTTCAGATGAAGACTGCTCTGCCATTGTTGTGATTTAGGAGTTTCAGGCACCTCTGTTAAATGAGGATAAACAGGGCTGACCTTCCCTTACAGGCAGTCTGGGATTCTGAATCATCAGTGACTGGGAAGTGGCATGCTCCGTTAACTAAGGCATGATATTATATCCACCAGCTATTTTGTGCAGTTGAATTTTTGTTCCATGGAAACGATTCTCTCAGTGTGAGCTCAATAGTAACGGGCATGATGGTGGTTCTTCTATGTTGCCAGAAACTAGGTCTGAATTTCTTCCAGCGCCTCCTGCTCTAAAGCACCTCTTATGATTAATTAACCTTTTGTGGAGTAACTAGGACATCTGTGTGGGATGAGATGTACTTTGGTCAGACTTCAGTTTTCAGTTGTTCAGCAAGAGGATAATTAATTACAAGAGCTGAATCTGAACAGAAGACTTTGGAGGAAATCCAAATGAAGCAAAACATCTAATTATCAATGAACAGGAAGTATTTTTTTTTATTGTTGTTGTTGTGGAAGTGAATAAAATAATATAAATAAGAGGTAGTAGCAACTTAAGATGCCTGCTTAGAGTGTACACATAATTCGAAAAATGTGAGATATTTGTGTTTTTGGAGATAAAGTACAATGAACTAGCCATAACTAGACAAATATGAAACAGGGGCCAAGTTCGTGTCTGAAATAAGTATGTATTCCCCTTGGAGATAATTGTGTTGACTTTAACAAGGATATATCTAGAATCACCCGGCTGTTATTGCTACTGACAAATAACAATAAACACCTCTTTTCTAGAGAAGAGTGTTGGATTAAGATATAAAGTAAGAGATAAAATGCAGGACGCTAAAAACAGTGTAAAATCAGTTTCTTTAACCGAAATGGTCACTGTGATAGAGATGGTTTTCCAGAGCTTAACTTTCTGAGGTGAATCACCTGCAGTATTTAGCCCACATCTACATGACACAATCTCCCACAAAACCCACAATCCCGACAGAGCCAGAGATTCTAGCTTGACTTACTGAACTATGGTGAGGGGTACCTTATTGGACCATGTGAGAAATTTCCATTCTCAAACAAAATGATCCTCAAGGTTGGTTGTTGCCCACATTCACTGGTAACTTCTATACAAATATTGCATGATTCTACTTTGATGAGGGAATACAATTCTGTTCATATTTATAAATATCACAAGGCTTCCAGTCCATGAAGATGCTGTGTCCTTTCTTACTTATTTCTCCTGTTGCTATGAAATAGTTTTCATTCCTCTTTTCTTTCTACCTGTGGCTTCTGCTGCCTCATGTTAGTACTTAGTGTCCATGCTTTGTGCATCTCTCAGTTTCTACAATTTTCTATTGTATGTTGTTGTTGGGAGATAATTCTCCATGGTCTCTTGCATTTCTGCATTCTGCTGTTCAGTATAGTCATGTCTCTCTCAGGGACAAAGGTAGGCCAGGTTCATTAGTAACCCAGTATAAAACACTTAAGTTTCCTAAGTCTGATTTCCTCAGCTGTGATGCAAACCTACTGCATCACGTGGCTGCTTTGTGTCACCCTTTTGGGACTCAAAGGGGTGGGATGGACAGGAGAACCAGGGCAGACATGAAGCTCATGTGCTTGCTGTGCTGTGGGTAATAAGTCTTTGTCTCTGACTCAGGTGTTTCGTGTCTTCTGCCATATCTGCAAAAGTGTACCAGGCTAAATTGTTAGCTTGCAAGGAAGGTCATATTTCTTTACACTTCTTGACATCTGGGTCTTAACATCCATACTCCCTGTGAAGATCTGACTGGGTCAGTTAGTCATCATCCAGTATAGGGAATGCCTGTCACACTGAGCTGTTATGCTAGACCTTCTTACAGGACAGTCAATAGATTGCAGCTTTTGGATAAGGTACTCTTGTTCAAACAGCCATCTGTGGCCAACTTTTCAAGGTCACTTTGTTCAAATATTGAGGCCTGTGAATGAGGGATAGGATCTCATGAAGAGGGGGCCATGAGCTTGACAAACCCTTTAAGGTTCTCAGAAGCAGACATTATAACTTTCACCTTTCACAGACTTCCTAGGGAAATGTTATTGAGAAATAGTTAATTCACCTCAACTCTCCTGCATATTCTGAGATTTTTGTGAGCAGAGATTAGTGTATGCCTTATCTGCAATGTACCAGTTCTCTGCCTAAAGAGGAAGCATTTGGCAAATCTTGTGTCCCCAATACTGGCTACTGGAGATGAATGCTCAGGTTCACTTTAGAGGTTCTCTCTTAGAGTGTATTTCCACTCTTGGGAGAGTGGCTGTGTGGTTGGCTGGGATTCCTTCCACTGCCAGGTTTAGGCATGGATCCTGACTGGCCTAAATCAATCAGCCTTTTGTCTATTGTGATTGATTCAGAGGAGGGCCTATGACTTTAGAGCATTGCTTGGAAGCCTCTCTGTCTTTTTATGGAGGACCTGGTATGGAAATGTGAACCTGAAACTCTAGTTTTCATTTTGTCAGAGTTCTCCAGAGAAACATTACCAATAGGAGATGTATATAGCTATATAGCAATGTTACTATAAAACATATAATATATACAGAGAATTTATGTATGTAAAATCTATGCATAATTAATTAATTAATAGGAATTGGCTCATGAGATTTTTGGAGGCTGAGAAGTCTCCAAGCTATAGACCCAGAAAAGCTGATGGTGTAATTCAGTCTAAGCCCAAAGGCCTGAGAACTGAGAACCACAGAGGAGCCAGTGGTACACAGGGCAGGAGAAGATGAGATGAACTATCCCAGCTCAAGTAAGGAAGCAGAAAGAAAGAGTTGAATTTCTCCTTCCTTGGCCTATTGCTCTATTCAGACCCTCAGTGGATTGGTTGATGCCCACACATGTAGGAGAGGGAAATCTGCTTTACCAAGTCCACTGATTCAAATTTTAAATCTTAATGAGGGACAGACATCCTCACAGACACACTCAGGAATATTTCGTCTGGGCACTCTGTGGCCGGTTAGGCTGACACATAAAATTAAACATCATGTCACCAAGCTTGAAAATAAAGCAGACACTTGGAGGAAGGAAGGGTCAAGAGAATAGCTAAAGTTGGAGTCAGAGCCCTAATGAAACTATCCCCCAAATCCATATAATTTCTGAGCTTTTCAATTATGTGAGCCAATAAATTAATTTTATTGTTAATGGGAGTATGAATTGGGTTTTCTATTACTTACAACAAAAACATCCTAAGCAATTCATTTATTAGTTTTCATCACATGTGAGGTGCAGATGTGTAGACTTCTTTCTAAAGTTGGGACAGTGCACGTTAGTTCTGGACACATCAGATACAAGTCTCATGTGTGTAATTCACTGGTCTTTTCCCAGTGCCTAGCACATGGTACACACTCATAAACATTTGTGGGAGGAATCCATGAACACTGCTTATTGCTCCCCGGAACTTATCTGTTATTTCCTGACTCTGGTCACACCTCCTTGATTGCTTTGATTGGGCTTTTGCTGCAGAATTTGGAGGATGAGTTTGGTCACTAAAGAGTTAAATAAAAAGATTTGAAAAAAAATCACAGTGTCTCCACGAACAATGGCGACCAACGTCATCTTGGGCTCCACATTCTTCAGGGGTGGGTTTCCACATTGGTGATTCAGCAGACCAGGCCATACTACTTAATCAGGAGTTATAATTTTGGTTTGAACTGTTCAGAGAGGTCCACTATAATCTACAGCTTACATCTTGTGGTAAAAAGGGCAGACTAACTTGTTTTGCCGAAGTACAGCGTTATTTTCTTCAGAAAATAATCGGACTCAGAGCTCTGCTTTAGATCTCAGCACTGCCCCTTTATGTGTAAAACAGTATCACTTTTCTCACTGAAAACTGCCCGATTAAAAAATCAAGGCAGAGACGGTCTTACCCACCCCATGTGTAGGTATCATTTCCATCTGCTCTAAGGGGAAGTGCCAGCAAGGATCACACCCGAAGTGGACAGCCTTACTAACTATGGCTGAACCATGTTAAAGTGATGAAGAACCCTAATGGGGCCTCAGGTTCATATCCCCAGCTTGCCAAGCCACATGCTTGCTGATATCAGGATTTTCTAGTGGCTGTGGAAAACAGTTGAAGTCAAAATATCTGGGTCAGCATAACTTAATGTGCACTAACTGTCAAAAATCTAACCTGAACAGCCTTCCCTAATGTTCAGAGTGTTCTCTTCCTCTCTTTCATATGATTTGTCATACCCAAAGAATGGGAGAATTTCTTGGAATGTGTCCTGACTATGGACAGCATGTCCAAAATGCAACAAGTAGGCAGCAGGGTAATTACGTGATGCCCGGCACTTTTGGGAGTAAGACAGAAAGGCTTCTCCCCAAAGGTGCATCATTTACGCCACTAAACCCACCCACACACCCTGAAATGTGTTCTTGGAATCGCAAAGGTAGTTTAAAAAGAAACCCAGACCAAGGAATCATCTTAGAGGTAGACCTAAATCCAAGGCCATATGTCATTGTGGAGCAAAGTGCCTGCTGCAGTTTCAGAGGCAAAGGGCTCCTTGTCCTCGTCAAACTTGAATTCAAAGAAATCCATTTGTCAGCTGAATTCTCCATAGTTTCTCTGATTGGGTTGCACTTCAGTCTTCATTCTTTCATGAATGCAGCTTTAGGCACACTTATTTCCTTAAAGTCCAGGCTACCTCCATTTATTTCCTTTAGTATTTAGAAGTCTAAAATACCATCATACCATTGCCACTTTCCCTAAGCAGCTTGACAGGTTTAGATTGCCAACTGACTTTTCCTTTCCGATCAGAAAAAAAAAAAATCCCTGCTAACCATTTCCCCATGGTATCCTTCCCAGCAGTAAAATTCTCAGCAAGGCTACTTAACTATTTCTTATTTACTCATCTTTTTTTCCATAATGAGACTGCCAACAGATGCCCATATAATGGAAATCTCCATTGACTACCTTAGATCCGAGTTTTGTAGCTGAGCTTTCTGTAATCTGCATCAGGAAAGCATTTTCAAAATCCTCTATCTGTGTGAATGGTCTGCTTCTCCTCTTGTCGTCATGCAAATCCTCTTCACTGGGCTTCTATCTTCATGTGTGTGCTTTTCTGTCTGGGAGTATAGCCTCTCACTCTTATTACAGCACTTGATTACACTTAAACTTTGCTCTGTTATTCTCTTCTCTAGTGTTTTATTTCAGCCAGCTGATTCCAAGAATAGGAACCATATCTCCCAATTCTTCATATGCCTCTAACTACCACTTACCACATTGACGATGGCTAGTAAAGATGCCTCCCTGGTAACATCAGTTGCCTGGTCTAAGCTTCATTTGCAGTAGTTTACTCTCCCATAAAAACTTCCTTCAAATTTATTTATTTATTTATTTTTATTTATTTATTTAAAGATTTTATTTATTTATTTATTTATTTAAAGATTTTATTTATTTATTTGAGAGAGAGAGAGAGAGAGAGCACATGAGAGGGGGGGAGGGTCAGAGGGAGAAGCAGACCCCCCGCTGAGCAGGGAGCCCGATGCGGGACTCGATCCTGGGACTCCAGGATCATGACCTGAGCCGAAGGCAGTCGCATAACCAACTGAGCCACCCAGGCGCCCCAAATTTATTTTTTATAATTAATATTTGAACGGTTTATAAGCCATTCTTAGGCCTCTTATAAGCTCATTTCACCCTGTTGCAGGTATGTTGAAACTGGATTTGACTGGAAAGGAATCTTAGATGCATGGGCTGTAACTGGATATATTCCTTATATTTAACTCAGCATCTCGTTTGTGGTTTTCTCGTTACTACTTTTAACTGGTTTATTAAATGTGCTAAACTTGGTAGAGTTTAACCAAGAGACAACATTTATTTTTCTGCCATGACTGTCCTTAATTGTATTTGGTCAGATTTCCCTTCTTGGCCTCCTTGGTGACAACTTGGGCTGATCTTACTGCTTTTCAGTCAAAGTGTTAACCAATAGGCTCATCTTCAAGTATTAAATAGCACACCCCAATCTAACATAAAAACTTCAATCCCTCATCTAATTGAAGCTCCTTCCCCAATACTCCCTGTCAGCACCCTCCACTCCCCACCCCCACCTCATTGCTCAGAGAATACATGATCCCTCAGTGCAGTAGATGGGCAGTAAGGCATGGCTGGGTCTCCCTCTCATTCTCTACTTTTCTCCTTCATTCTCAATCTCCACTCAGAAGGCTGCTGCTTCTGGACTCTTACAGAGTTGGGGTGCTAAGTAGGGAGAAGAGATAGATGGTGACAGTTTCCAACTTAGCTGCTACTGGTATAATTGGTGTCATTGTTCTCTGTGTGGTGGATGACCCAATACTGGGTTTCACTCAGGAATGTTTGTGGGATCTTTGTCCTGCATGGGGAATGTATTCTTTGGCTGACCTCTTATGACATTGTCTCAATTCTTTTCTCTGGCTCTATACCCTACTAAGCTTTCTTTTGTTGGGTCCCCAGTGCCCTGTAGGCAGAGCCCTGTGAAGATGGTGCCAGACTGGCTCCCCTCTGTGGTATTCACATGGTCCAGGATATCATTATCCTGCTGCCATCTGGTTGAAGTGCAGCTTGCTTCTCAGTTTGCTTATTCTCCAGGGATAGATGCTATCTTGAAGGATAGTTTAAGTTCTCTCAAAAACCCTTTTTTTGTCCCATTCCCTAAGATCATCCAGCCATGGACTAAGATGTCTGTCTTCTGTATGCAAGTGGTTGTGTTGAAGCCCCTTCTGGTAAGCAGGGTGTTTTGTGTGGCAGGGGGTGGGGAGAGAGGCAAAGCACCCCTATTTCCTTTTCCATGGGAGAGGGATGGGAAAATCCACTTCCATGAAGTTCTATAAAAAATCTCTCTCTTTTGGGTGCCTGGGTGGCTCATTTGGTTGAGCATCTGATTCTTGGTTTCTGCTCAAGTCATGATCTCAGGGTTGTGGGGTTGGGCCCCATGTTGGGCTCCATGCTCGGTGCAGAGTCTGTTAGAGACTCCCTTTCCCTCTCCCTCTCCCTGCCTCTTCTCCTGCTTTCTCTTTCTCTCTCTAAATAAATAAAATCTTAAAAAAAAAAAGAATCTTTCTCTTTTATGCCAGCAGGCTGTGGGTGATGGGCCAAAGGGTTTTGGCCACCTCTTAGATAGTCCTTAGATAGTCTTAGATAGGGAAGGTCTTTGGAATATGGGATGAAGTTCCAATTAACACCATGTCATGACACAAAAAACAATTTTTGACACTAGAAGTCTTATGTTTCTCTAATGAAAAATAAAGCACAAGTATACATTCTCTCAGTGTTTATTCCAGATTCTTCTATATGGTTCTTATAGATAAAACAAGGCACTTTGAAGGCTCAGATATTTGTTTTCTTAGTGTAATATCACACTTATTATTACCAAATTCAAAGCATTTGATTAAAGAAACAGGAATTAGATAGATTAAAAAAATAGAGTCTAAATTTGTTGACTGATACTTGAATTCAGTATCTTTCTGATATTCTTTATGTTGATTCCTCTTTCAGTCGAACAGTCACTTTCAGTGAAATATTATTTGGTTGAGAAAACCTACTATACAGTGAAACATATGGACAGTGATTCTTGGCTTTAGAGATACTAGTTTCTAACAGGATTCAAGATGTCCTAATGATGAGATTGGATATATAGTCTCATCACCTGGGACAAGGCATTTTTATGGGACTAAGTGGTTTTATTTTTAACTTGAGAAGATTTTACTCAGTAAGTTTTAAAATCCTTCAGGCCTCCAATAGTTTGCAACATTTGCATAATATACACTCACAATGGTGAGAATTGACAAAGACCAGCTTAAAAAATTAACTGCTTTTTATCTATTTTTATTCATTTATTTTTAAGTAGGGTTCACATTTGGCGTGGAGCCCAATGTGGAACTTGAACTCACTACCCTGAGGTCAAGACCTGAGCTGAGATCAAGAGTTGGAAGCTTAACTTACTGAGCCACCCAGGCGCCCCTGTAACTACTTTAAAAAAAAAATTTCCAAGTCAACATTTGTACTGACACTCGTGCTGTTAGTCAGAATTTCATCATTCACCATATAATTCATAGCCTTTAATTTTATTATTTAATTTTGCTATACTTTCAATAATGGTAAGTTTAATAATCAGTGCCTTTAATTCTACACTTAATATAGTTCTGGCATTTTCCCCTTACTGGTTGTAAAACAAGTTATTGAAAATTTCCTTTAGACTATATGCTATAAATAAATAAGTACTTGATTTTTAAAATTTTTTATAACTACTAAATATGAAATCTAGTTTTCTTATCTGGACAATGAATATAGTAACACAGCCCAAACAAAGCCCAGCATGTCTCCCACAAACGTGCTCCTCAGGCTATCCTAATAGAGGATATGACCAAGCCACAAGCCAGGAGTTTCCTATGACTCTTCCCTCACTCTTGACATCCAGTCTGCTAGAAAATCCTTGGCTCAACCTCCAAAGTGAATCTCAAGTTTGTCCATTCTTCTCCATCTCTGCCGTTACTGCCAATTCTGTTAATTCTTGCCTACATTAAGGTAGAAACCTCCACGTTTTCTCAGTTTCTCTTGCCATTAGGCTCCACACAGCAGCCACAATGGTCTTTAAATACATAACCCGGGTCACTTTCATTCTCTAAAACCTTCCAGTAGCATTTGTTTGCAGTTAGAGTAAAACCCAAACTCCTTATCACGGTATAATTAGTTAAAGTGATTCTAGCTGTGGTAACAAATGAAACTCAAAATTTTGGTGGCTTAACATAGAATCACTTTAATTTACTACTGGCTAACAGTTCAGTGCAGGTGATCCTGGTTTTGAGCATTTTTCCTCCACATTATGATTCAAGGACCTAGCTTCTCATCTTGTGGTTCCTGCCATTTGCTAGCTGCTTCAGTCTGCTGCATCCAACAGGCAGACGGGTGGGGTGAGGGTGGGTGCGGAGGGAGGGCATGAGTGGGTGGAGAAGGCACACCCACTTCTTGACTGCTGTGGCATTAGTAAGACCACATTCCAATGCTCCTCACATTCCATTGGTGAGAATTGATCATATGGCCCCACCTGGAAGCTAGGGAGGCTGGGAATTATAGTCTCTGGCAGGGCGATACTTCCAGGGGAGACACTTCCAGGTATAACCCTTCACTCTGGAAAGGGCAGCATACATCCCTTGGGGGACAGCCAGCCAGCCCCCCATACACAGTGTTTAAATCACCCCCATGAGTTGCCCCTGCCCACTCCTCCAGCCACCTCTTACACACTTTCTGTGACTATGTTCCAGACACACTGGTCTTCTTGCTCTTCTAATCTCAAGCTCATCCTTGTCTTAGGACTTTTGTGTTCTCTTCCTTCTGCCTGGAAACTTTTATCCCCTGGCCTTTTCCCAGGTAGTTCTCTTTAATTCCCAAGTCTCAGTTCAAGTACCATCCTCTCATGGGTCCCTGCCTGCCTACCCAATACACCATGCACCAGTTTTAGTTGTCCTTACAGCACGAATCAACTATCTGGAATTATCTATGCTTGTTTACATAGTTATTGTCCATTTTCCTCTCCACTCTTCATCTGTGTCATGTAAACTCCCTGCCTGACTATCCTGCTCACTGCTATATATATATATATTTCCAGCACACAAAACATGACGGGCACATATAAGTCAGTCAATAGATATTTATGGAAGGAATGGAGAGAATCTTTTAGTCCTGGGGGTTTGTAATCCATAAAGGAGAGTTGATATGGGAAGGTTGGTACCACTCTGTAATCACTAGGATTCAGTTGTGCTGATCAATCTTTTAGCCAGTAAAATCAACCATCTCTGCTGCATTAAATCCTCATTGTACCTTCCTGAAAGAACCTGGTGGGATATATTAATCCAACAAAAATCCAAATCTATATCCTGTTAGAAATCCATTTCTGCAAGCTTTTAAAAAAGTACCTATGTTGCTTGGAATTTTTTAAAATAGTCCTAGCTTCCAGGTGGGGTCATACGATCAATTCTCACCAATGGAATGTGAGGAGCATTGGAATGTGGTCTTACTAATGCCACAGCAGTCAAGAAGTGGGTGTGCCTTCTCCACCCACTCACGCCCCCCCTCCACACCCACCCTCACCCCACCCGTCTGCACAAGTGGTGCATTTTGTTTGTGAGTAATTTTTATTGCTATTAATAACACTACTGGGGAATACAAATGAACCAACACAAAACAATTCTAATGGCTGCACCACCAGCCAGTTTTAAAGCTGCTAATGGAACCTGAGGCATTTGAGGTTTGTGTGTACTCAGAATTTTAGAATGACTATTTAATTTCTTTCTCTATTATTTCCAGGGTGGAAATTCAAAGCCCTTTTGAATTCTCTTTGATGAAATTACTCACACGAATGTAGAGTTTTATGAAGACGTGTTTTATTCTACTGAGAAGCAATACTAGAGGGTGGAAAAATATTTCTTTCAAACATCAAAACCCTGAGTTTGAACTTTTGGGGTCTGCCATTTACTAGCTGTGTGACCTTGCCCAGGTTATTAATTTCCTCTGTCATCAGTTTCTTAATCGGTAAAAAGAGGGTAATAATAATATGTGCCTCTGTAGGATTTTTGTGAGGATAAGTGGGAATGTTTAGCCTAAAGCCAGCACTTAGTAGGTGCTCAAAGAGTTCTTTTTTTCTTCTTCTGTGATACATGTTTTTCTTTACTCAATTTAGCCCCAAGTTCTTTAGAAGATAAAGCCTGGTGGGGCAGCTGTTCATAAAAATGGACTGAGTTCATACGAAAATTTTCACACACACTTAGGGACAGATTGGGAATGTTGGGGTCACCTTTTTCTCTCTTGATCACATATTTAGTAAATTCTAAGTGATGTTGGTTTTACTCCAGAATTATCCCTGGATCCATCCACCCCTTCCTGGACACTTCATCTCTGACTTTCTTATTAGGATAACTCCCAGCTAGTCTCTACAGCATCCTTCCCTTTCAGCTCTACCCACCACACTGTGCCAGCGCCATTTTTCTAAAGTGCAGATACAGTCATATTCCTTTTCTTCATGAGCCTCTGTGATGGTTAATGTTATGTGTCAACGTGACTGGGCCCTGGCATGCCCAGATATTTGGTTAAACATTATTTGTGGGTTTGTCTGTGAGGGTGTTTCTGGGTGAGATTAGCATGTGAACTGGTAGCCTGAGTAAAGGAGATTGTATTCCTGAGTGTGGGTTGGCCTCACCCAATCCACGGAGAGACTGAATAGAACAAAAAGGTGGAAGAAGGGAGAAGGGAGAATTCTCTTTCTCTGCCTGACTGCTGAGCTGGGACATTGGTCTCCTGCCCTGGGACTGGGACTTACACCATAGGTGCTCCAGTTCTCTGGCCTATGTATAGGATATGTGTATCCTATTGGTTCTGTTTCTCTGGAGAATCCTGACAAATACAGGCTCGGAGCCTCCAGACACCGACAGGTTAAAATTTGTCCATGCAAATAGTTAGCATGGCTTAGTTCTAAACAACCTTTCCAGCTAATTTTTCATCCTTTCTACCCTCACATACCATACACTCTTGTTACAGGCCCTTTCCATCATTGCCTAAATGCTCTGTCTCTTGTAAGCCTTTCTGCCTTGAAAAGTAGTTTTCTCTATCTAGGATATCCTGCCCCTCTTCTCTGCCTGGTTCATTTCTACTCATCCTTCAGGACCCAGTTTACACATGACTTCTTTAGATCTATAGAGCATGCAGCATTGGTGAGAGTCCAGTGTTGTGTCCACTGGTGGAGTATAGGCTTATCTAGTGGATCCTAAGGATTGGGGTGGGCGTTGGGGGGTTCTCCTCTGCTGACAGCCCAGTGAAGACACATAAACACATAATATTCAAAATATTACTAAATTTATTTTACCTGATGTTCCTTAATAAAGCAATTCATATGTTTGTAATCTGAAAATAGGATCCAAACCAAATTAGTTTAATATTTGTATATCATATATTTATACATTAAGTATTATTTATCTAATGTTGGTATAATATTAAAAGATGCCATAAAAAACCACAATTTGCAATAAGAGGTCTACAAATTCAGTCTAGAGAAAATAACATAAACCAACCTCAAAAGCAACTTCCTCAACAATAAAATTTGATCACAGGTACAACATTAAAATCAGATACTGCTGTGTGTGCTAATTATGGAGTATATGAAATTCTACCCTGCAATGAAAACCCCTAGTGAAAGGGAAATAAAAAAATAATGCTTAAGTTGCTAATACTGCATTTCCTGATAATAAAAAGATAGCATCTTTTTACAAATGTGGTCTGCAAACTTTTAAAAAAGTGGTTATTAATCGATTTGCAGACAGAGAATTTTGCTCCTCACTGCTTTAGTCAATGCATTAAAAATCAGTCAACAAACATTTTCAGAGGGTTTTCTGTGCTTTGGATATTGCGCTAGGCATTGTGGAGACTATAAAGAAATGGTTCCTGTCCTCAAGGGGCTTTTAGTCTAGTCTGTTGCTCAGGTTAGCATCATCTCTGGTTCCTTTGCCTACCCTTGCACTCAAGACCGATCAATGAATGCCGTGTTTATTGGTACTTTTCTGCATCGCAACATCAGCATGACTTCTCCCATCAGCTCATCAAGTCTCATACTTGGTCTATCCTGACTGCAGACCACCCCGGTCTGCATCTGTCCCTCTTCCAAAAGGGGCATGTTTAACTGCTTAATATCACCCTCATCCTGCCCCAGATGGCTCACCACTCTTTATTAGAGTTAGCACTCCTCATTTACATTTAATTATATCCACTTCTGTTACACTGACTTTCTCTGCACACTCATTTTTTTGCAAAGGAATGGATCTTAATCCCTTTAGTTTTTTGCATCTAGAAAGCTTTTTGCCTTCTTCTTTTTTTTTCCCGGAAGACTTCTGAACTCCAGAATAATTCAGTGAAAGTGCTTGTGTTACAACTTAGTTGCTTTGCCCGAGTTTTTGTGAATGTCTTATCAGGAGATGGGCAGATTAAAATTAAGAGCAAGTGAATGGAATGACTTGAAGGACCTGGAGGGGGGCTAAGACTACTGAAGGAAGGAAAGAGAAGCTCACAGGAGAGGTGGGAGAGAAGCCCACAGTTCTCTCTAATGGCTAGTCCTGGGTAATTAAAATGGCTCTTCTGTTCAGGGTCTACTTTCATGAACTCTGCTGCTAGACATTTTTTTCTGGTGAATATTTATTACCCCAATGGTAATCCTTCATTTAACATAATATAAAAATTGTAGAAAAAGAGAGTAATTAGTAATAAATCATCATCTCATCCATTAGCAGTAAATAATGCCACTTTGTCAAAGTCATAATCATCAAGCAGTCAGCTAGAGGTGATTATGTGTGTTACCCAACTGGAATCAGTCCAAAAACAAACCACAGCTTCCGTTTATTATCCTAATTATGCCTTAATATGATGCCATCTTTTTCTCCCATAAACTTGATAACAATAAAAGAGTAACAATGAAAATTGACAGGATAAATGAGCAAGAAAGGTAGCCTGAGAAACTTCCTGGCTTTGACTCCCACCAATCTCTCTAATTTCTGATGCTGAAAAGACTGTAAGTCTTGAGGAGGGAGCTAAACAGAATGGGGGAACTCTTGGAGTGTTGGATGTATGACTACTTGGGATAATTTTTTGTCTACTAGTCCATTAATCAAGTTAGAAAACAGGTAGTCCTCGCTTTGCAAGATACTACGTTAACTGAAATGTGTGCATAGGAACTGTGTTATCATTTTACACGGTTCAATGTAACCAAGATTGTTACCATGGAATTGTGCAAAAAAGAGGACACCATTTTGATACACACTCAGTTGAGTTAGCCTGAGACCATACAAAGCAAGAACTGCCTGTAGTCTATTTGAAATAACTGCTTTCTCCCAAATCTTTCTTAATGAGATTTATCAGACAGTTTGAGAGCAGTGAAGTTGATGGAAAAAGGAATACAAAAGATTTAAATGAGGCTTTCTATGACCACCTAACCTATTATCTAGAATGAAAGCTATGCATTTTCTTGATTGGGTGGATTCATGATAGGAGGATGAGACTTCTGTGTTGGAGCAGGTGGGGGAAGAGTAGGATGGGGCTCAAAGACCTAGTTTAAAGATCAGAGTTAGGTGGACAAAACAGGCTGAAGACTAGAGAAAGAATGTTGGTTATGATGATTGATATGGGAGGCCCAGCTCATGAAAATTAGGGTATTCCCCAGAACCAGGAGAAGGCCAGGCAAAGATCTATGTGGGCAAAAGGCTGAGGAGTCTTTTCTGAACTAGTTTTACAAGTGACTGTGATGTTAGGATTTCTGACCTGTGTGGACACCACCTTAGAGGATTTACCCAACTGGCCACAGTAACAAGCCCCATAATACATTTTTAACAAGGTGACCCTGCTCTCTGGTCACATGGATTGGTCTAAGGGTATGCCCCTAGCATGGACTGGACCTGAGTCCCTTCTCTGAGGATTTGTAATTGAGAATGTTGGAGAGACAGATTCTTACTGGGGAGCTGGGTCATTAAAAGCTTCCTTGCTGTGTGGTGGGCGTTTTTTCCATGCCACAAGCACCCAAGAGGCAGAGTATGCCTGTTTAGCTTCACTTTTTGGTTTACAACATACAGATGGAAGTGGAGATAGAGATGGAGAGATTCTTCTGGATGTGTCTCTGGTTCCTGGGTCCACTCTCTTTTAAGGCCAAGACACATTTCTGTTTTGAATTTCTGTAAACTATTCTTACACCTTTATGAGATAAGCTCAATTTTTTGGTTTAAACTAGTCTGAAATGGTTTCTGTCACATGCAGTTAAATAATCCTAATAATATGATAGGAGTCTAAAGGGTATAGAATAGATAGAATAAGAACCAATGAACTCTTGATTGGGAAGGAAAACAGGTTAGATCATCAAGAAAAACACAGTGACCCCTATTCCACACACTGAATCTGGGGCAGTGACTTGTGGCCAGAAGGTTCACAAAAATCTTCAGTGATTATAAATAGTCTTTAGTGCTCCAAGGTTGAGTAATGTGAGATTTACTTGTGATAGGCCTCAACTGTACATAATTGGTGCCCACAATTAAAAAATATCACCAAACAAGGTTTACCACTTCTGGTCCTTATTCTTTTTTTTTTTTTTTTTAAGATTTTATTTATTTATTTGACAGAGAGAGACACAGCAAGAAAGGGAACGCAAGCAGGGGGAGTGGGAGAGGGAGAAGCAGGCTTCCCGCGGAGCAGGGAGCCCGATGTGGGGCTCGATCCCAGGACCCTGGGATCATGACCTGAGCCGAAGGCAGATGCTTAACGCCTGAGCCACCCAGGCGCCCTTCTGGTCCTTATTCTTAAGTCTCACCTCCAGCCATTAGCTGGTTCACATCGTGTGTACCAGTCAATCACCAATGGAGTCTCTTTCTTTTAATGGATCATGTGGTTCACAGTCTCCATGCCTCCCACATAATCTTCTTGCCTGGAAAGCCCTGCTTCTTCTCACTTCTGGTAGTCTCCTAGGTGTCCTCCTAGGCACCTATTTTAAATAAGCCTTCCCTAAACTCTTATAAGCAGAGTAAATCTCTTCTTCCTTTATCCCACATATTGTCCTTCCCTACTTGTTTGCATGTCTTCCTAACAGACTCATAATTCCTACAGGGCATGGAGTAGGTCTTAATCATCTTTCTTTCCTCAGTATGAACATAGTTTCTGAACCATCTTATATACTCTATAAATATTTATTGATCCAACTTAATGAACTTCCTTAAACTAGAATACAGATGGAGATTGTGAATGAATGGTGTAAGTGTGCTGATGTAGTGCCAAGGAAGGTGTACCTCTAGTGAACAGGAGATGAAAAATAGTGGTAACTGAGGAGGTATGGTGGTTTTGAAGATGATATCTACTCTTTCCCTGAATTTTTACCTATTACTGGTTATGAAAGTAGGAAATGACTCAAAAGTCAGAAGAATCTAGGCTGAAGGACCTTCTGTTTGTGCGATGCTTTGGAGATGACCCACTTAATCACATGGACTCATAGCTCAGGATTTGGAAGAAATTGGATTTTGCTGATGCCCATCATGCTGCAATGTCCAAATCTGAATCTCTAGTTAACTTCCGAATGTCATTACTGCATTATCAACTACCTAGTGGACATTGCTGACTTGGATGTTTCTATAACTTCAAAGTTAATGAGTATAAGATGAACTCATCAAAATACCTCCCACCCCAGCTCCTTCTCCAACCTCATTAAAGTATCATCATTCTCTCTTTCATGCCATTTCAAACATTGGAATTTTCTCTCCATAGCAATCGATAAACCCAAATTTTCTCTGCTCTTCCGTTGCCCCATCTTTTTAATCCATTCTCTTTTTCCAATTTCACTGTTACCATCCTCTTTCAGCCCTGGACTATTACAATAATCCTAAAGTCTGGCCTGAAGGCCTTTCACTCTACAATCTATCCTATATGCTATCACACCTGAATTAGTCTTTCCTTCTCATCATGTTAGTCTCTTGATAAAACATTAGAAGCACCTAGCACAGTGCCATGCAAAAAAATCTGTAAGTTAATTAAAATTACAAGTTGTATTGCAAGGGAGAATTCTGACCATAATATTGAGTATATGAACTGCTGTAATACTGATATTATTATACATAGAAAAATTATTTTATAGATTGCTAGATGCTTTGCATTGTCCAAATTTTTTCTTTACTATTTTACTCAATGTAGTAGAAGCTACATAAGGAGAAAAAGAACAATCATTCATATTCAACAGAGTGAGTGAGAAACTTAAAATGTAATTTGTTTATTTATCTGTTCCACACATATTTATTGAGCTCTTGGGTGTGTCAGGGAGAGAAGAATTGAATGAGGGGAAGTAAAAGAGAATGTGATCCTGTTATGGATTGAAAGTGTGTGTCCCCCCCACCCCCCAATTCATATGTTGAATCCGAACCCTCAGTGTGATAGTATTAGGAAGTGGGGTCTTTGGCAGGTAATTAGGTCATGAGGTGGGAGCCCTCACAAGTGGGATTAGTGCCTTTATAAGATGAGACACGAAAGAGCTTGCTTGCTCTGCCTTCTGTCTGCCATGTGAAGTCTCCAGGAAGTGAGCCTTCCCCAGATTCGGAAATGGATGTATGTATACCTGTGTACATGCTTATGTACATTTGTACACACACATGCACAGATGCCGATACACACACATATATAATCTCCATATATCCTATTGGGTCTTGGTCTTTGTCTTTGTTTGAATCCTGACTGACCCTTGTTATTAGGAACTCTTCAGTAGAAATGTTTGGAGGGTACTAGGGAATGCTTTTCCTTTTTTTTTTTTTTTTGAAACACTGCAAGGAGTGGAGACATAGGATCTGTCTCTAGTTTTGGTCTGCCCAGCATGCTTTCCTTTTCTCCCTTTTTATGGTAATAGAATTCCTCTGTCTTCTGGGGGAATCCTGTCCCTGTACTTTGAATGGGGCTCACCTATTTTCACTCCAGGGGTTGGCACTTGATGCAGCAGCCTAACCAATCAGAATAACGCATCTCGGGAGAAAGGGGAACACTCTTGCACTGATGGTGGGAATGGGAACTGGGGCAGCCACTCTGGAGAACAGGATGGAGGTTCCTCAAAAGGTTAAAAATAGAGCTACCCTATGATCCAGCAATTGCACTACTAGGTATTTACCTAAAGGATACAAAAAATACAGATTCAAAGGGATACATGCACCCTGATGTTTATAGCAGCATTATCAACAATAGCAAAACTATGGAGAGAGCCTAAATATCCATTGACTGATGAATGGATAAAGACGTGGTATAAATAGAGAATGGAATATTACTCAGCCATCAAAAAGAATGAAATCTTGCCATTTGCAATGATGTGGATGGAGCTAGGGTGTATTATGCTAAGTGAAAAAAGTGAGTCAGAGAAAGACAAATAGCATATAATTTCACTCATGTGGAATATAAGAAACAAAACAGATGAACATATGGGATGGGGGAAAAAGAAATAAGAGAGAGGGAAACAGAATAATGTGTCCCATTGGTCACTGTGATTGGTTTAGGAAAGCACATGTGACTTAGACTGGGCCATTTAGATTCCTCTCGGGACTTTTGCTTCAACTCTCAGGAATGTGCCAGTTTATTAGACATTTGCTGGCTGAAAGAGCAGTGTAAGTTTGGAGGTGTGGATGGGGCCATCTCTTCTTATTATAAAGCCTGACCGAGAATAAAATCAATAAAGAGGAAAAGAGGCAGATTCCTGATGCCATCATTTCAATCCCTGGATCTAGCTGTGTGCCCTGAATTTCTCAGTTACATGTCCCAGGAAAATCACTCCTGCCTGTTTTTCAGTTTGTCTGTTTATGATGGTTTGACCTGTATTTTTTGACACTTGCAACTGAGTTTTGACCTACAGAGGAATTAGCAAGAAACCAGTGAAGTGGTAGAAAAGAGTATGATTATAGAGGGGGCTGAAACAAAGCAAAAACTATGGTGTTTGGAGATATAAGGGAGACATTACAGCACAAAATACAGAGTAATATAATAATTCCTCAGTAGGGTGGTGTTTTTGCTCCTGGTTGACTTGACCAAATCATAAGACAGCAGCTAAAAGCAGCTTTACAGAGCCTCCATTGTGATTTAAAGAATGCATATAGGAAAATTAAAATAACTTTTTAATTTAAAAACTGAAATAACTTTACATATAAATAATTTAATTGAATAATGTGAATTATTCTTAGGCCTGCACCATATGATAAATCCCTTAGTTAATTAAAAAAGTTCTATTATTGAAGATATTGAGAAATATAACATCAATTCTTGGTTAGGTTGGCCATCCTTATTTTAGATACTAGTCAATCCCAGTGGCCATTTCTTTAACACTTAGAGTTGGATTAGTAAAAAGTTATGCTTTTTATTGGCAAGTGAAAGAAGAAGCTCTGGACGAGTATGGCAGACAGGTAAGTGAATTAGCAGTTTTCTGTACAGCAGTGTGAGAAGCACTACTTTAGAGGTAGGTACAAGGTAATTGACAGTAAAGAGTAGGGATTTCTAGATCAGGGTGTAGGCTTTGAAAAATTCCTAGGGATAAGACTTGAACTGATGTGGGAGAATGAGTAAGAGTTAGTTAGATGACAGAGGGACTGAGAACATCCTAGGTATCATAAATGCATAAGAATGGGAGACAGTAAGCAGTTTGGTGGAAATAAAATGTACACATGGGAGAGGTGAGAGATGATGGCAGAAAGGTAGGCAGGGGCAACCATGAGAATGTTGTGTGTTCAGAATTTGAACCCTGGTAGAAATTTATGGGGTACCATTGAAGGATTTTTAAGCAGGGTGGTGACCATTTATTTAAATATCCCAAGACATGTGTTTTTAAAAGCTATGACTACATCTGTAGCTAGTCATAATTGCATGGCAAATAAGGAAATGAGCAATTACTCCGACCTGTAGGGTGTTATAGGGAAAGCCTTGACTATCTATGAGGCTCTGATCAACAGGGCTTCCAAGGGGTGACTGGGTCATTGTTCTCATGGGGCATTACCAAAAGCCTTGAGCAGAAAGATAGCACTTTGAGAGAAGAAGGCTTTGTAGTAGAGGGTGGTTACTGATTCAAATTCATGTGTGTTGAGTCCCAGCTGGGCCTTGACATTGATCTTCTTACTCCTGGATCTGAAATAAATTCAGAAATACAGTCCTTTGGAATGAAAGCAAAAATAAGGGTGAGAAAGAAAGGGGAAATTCAGAAAAGAATTAGCCTTACTTTAGTGAGAAATTCCCAGCAGGGTATTCTTTTAAGTAGCATGTATTCTGTTCTATTCCATTAATTTTAAAAGGAGGACCACTAGAAATGACTTATCTGAGTAACCCAAAAGATTCAGATCAGCTAGTCAACTAATGGGACCCAGGTCACCTTTTACATGAATGATGCATGAGTAGATGATAGATACAAAGAGCTTTGCTAAGTCTGCTGATATTTAGTGTCTAAGAAATTGAAGAGTTTCAGTCAAATGAATAAAGATTCTTCCAGTATAGTGATTTCCTGTGTTTTGAAAGATTAACGAGTGCATGCTTTTGCTAGCAGTTTATTTTTCTGCTTTGACAAAGAGAAAAATTAAGGAAAAAGAAAGGTTGGTATGAACATATAGTAGAAAGATGGGGGATTTATAGAACTGCACTATTTTACTATTTTTGAACAACCTTTTTTTTTGACGGAAAAGAGACCTGTGACCTTATTTGCATTTCAAATATTCCTGGAGTGGAATAGTAAAGATCAATGAATTGATTGTCAGAGAAACAGCATGAGTGACAAATTTCTAGTAAAGAAAAAAGAAATACAAAGGAGGAGGATAGTAAGGTCTTCCCAATTCAGAAGTAATGGAACAAAAAGGTCTCAGTTCTATTTTGGTCTCAATTTTCTAAAATTTGAATAATCTGTGTGGGTCAGAAGAAAAATGCTGACCTGAAAAGTGCAGTTAAGTATTTTCTTAGTGCAAAATTATGCGACACTGGCATATGGCCAAATGTATATTTTGGGGGTGGGCCACATTTCCCCTAGTCTGGGGCATATTTTGAGAGAGACAATGCAGTATCATAGAAAAGGGGTGGGGCACCTGGGTGGCTCAGTCTTTAAGCGGCTGCCTTCGGCTCAGGTTATGATCCCAGAGTCCTGGGATCGCGTCCCACATCGGGCTCCCTGCTCAGCGGGAAGCCTGCTTCTCCCTCTCCCACTCCCCCTGCTTGTGTTCCCTCTCTCGCTGTCTCTCTCTCTGTCAAATAAATAAATAAAATCTTAAAAAAAATAGAAAATGGGTTGTATTTGGAAGTTGAAAACCACCCTTCCAGAAACCCAGGCCTCAAACATTCAAGGCCAGCGGATGGGCTTCTTTTCAGAATGATTATAGTAGAAACATTTATTATATTCAGAGGAAGTCCCGGTCCAGAGAGAGGGGTGTATGCTAGTTTTACGTCTCAACACAATAATCAGTATGTAATCGTCCTAGAGCTGAGCAGTTTACAAATGCTAATCTTTAACAATCACTCACTGGGTGAGGGCATCTTGAATAGCATCACATGTGTGGGATATCAGTAGTCTCACCTATTCGGAGTTGTAACAAGTTTAGTGCATCTCCTCTTTGTGACCCATCTCCACTGGGTGATGAAAATCTGGTCTGTGCACCTTAGTTTCTGTTTGTTACATCTCACTGCCCTCTTTGGATGTAAAGAGCCTGAGATGAGGATCTACCCTAATCCATGAGCAGGTCTAATGCTTTGCAGATTGGGCAGGATGGCTAAGAAGAATAGAAGATTACTGGCCTAGGATTTGGAGAATGGGAAAATGGTTTTAATCTCAGAATAAGCCCAGAGTTAGAGAATTTGTGTGTCCTTATTGTATTAGGTTAAGTTGTGTTCCCCCAAAAGATGTGTCCAAGCCTTAACTCCTAGGACTGTGAATGTGTGAATATGACTATGTGACTGTGAGCGTGACTGTATTTGGAAATAAGGTCTTTGTAGATGTAGGTAAGGATCTCAAGGTGAGATTGTCTGGATTTAGAGTAGGCCCTAGATTCAGCGAGTAGTGTTCATATGAGAGAAATAAAGAGGAGATTTAATACACAGAAACCCAAGAGGTGAAGTCCATGTGAATGCAGAGGCAGAGATTGATGTTATGCTGCTCTAAGCCAAGCAGCATCTGGAGCCACCAGAAGATGGAAGAGTTAAGGACCCTTTGGAGAGAGCTTGGCCCTGCTGACATCTTAATTTCAGAAATCTCCAGAAAAAACATCCACAATTTCAGAAATTGTGAGAGAATACATTTTTTCTTTTAAGCCACCAGATTTGTGGTAAATTGTTACAGCAGCCCTAGAAAGCTAATATACTCATGAAAACACCCCTACTCTGGAGACTCCAATTACAACCTCATGCCACTGGGTAAGAAGGTTGAAGAGGGGGGCTATGGCATTGCTGGGTTGACCGATCCTGACTCTAGAAGGAAAATGGGATCATGGCTACCGAGGGAGTCAGGAAGGAGGAGGACATCCAGTGGTAAAAGTTAAAGGAAGACTTAATCATCCTGTACAAATAGGACCACAAATAAGGCCATCCTGTACCCCTCAGGAGTAAGACTCTGGGCCACTCCATGAGGTCAAGAATCCCTAGTTGAGGTTCTGGCTAAAAGCAAAGCTATCTTAGAATGGGTGGGGAGATTCATAAATACCACCTATTGACTCATGACCAGCTAGAGTATCTTTGAATGGGTTAAACATTATTTTTATACTTGAATTTTCTTCCTCTCTTCCTCTTTTATTTTTCTGTTTCCTCCATTATGTTTATAGGGTGTATTGGTGGGAGTTAGCTTAATACTTTGGTTTAGAGGCTACAAAATATCAGGAAAAGATCATGACAGAACTCATGTAAGAATGGACACTCAGAAACCTTACACCTAAAGCTAGGTGCAGGAACCAATCAAACTTTGGGTATTTGAATGCCTTTCCTGTCCCCATTTTGGGCAGAAGGTAGACATTTTATTGATTGTATGAGAGATAGTTACATTGTATTAAGCAGTCGTATCTTTAAAGATTTATTTATTTATTTATTTATTTATTTATTTATTTGAGAGAGAGAGGGAGGAGGAGCAGAGGGGGAGGGAGAAGGGGGAAAAAATCTCAAGCAGACTCCCTGATGAGTGTAGAGCCAAGGTGGGGCTGGATCTTACAACCCTGAGATCTTGATCTGAGCAGAAACCAAGAGTCAGACACTTAATGGACTAAGCCACCCAGGCATCCCAAGCAGTCATATTTTTAAGCAGCTGATGCATGGGGAGAAAGATGTATGTTGGTGTTGAACAGCTGAAAAAGTGGACATTTGTCAGGTGTTTTGACACCCAGAATCTTAAGTCTCTGTTTCTGTGTGGGAGATTCACTACCTTATGAGTCTTTGGGGAGGCTGAATCTGCTTCTTACCGTAGAAGCCAAGCAATTTCCCAGCCTCCCTTGCAGGTAGGACACAGCCACATAACCTGGGCTCCACCAGTCAGACTCATTTACCCAGAGCTGGAAACTAGAGCTGGAAGGTGTGAAGAAGCAGGGACCCTGAGGACACCTGGTGGCAGCAGCTCCCCTCCCTCTGCCATCTAGTTCTGAGAGGCAACATGGCAGGGTTCTAGGTGCTTTCGTCAGTGTCTCGTGTTGGTGGCTTTAGAGATGTAAGCTGTAATGTTTGTGTTCAGTGGTGTCTTCCAAGGGCTAGCTCTGCTGCCTGAGTTCTTGGCTGGTCCCCCCACCCCCCAGGCTGGGTGTCTGATCCCTCTGTTCTGTCAGCCACCAGATATCTTATTAATAAGTTCCTTTTTTCTTTAAATAAGCCGAAGTTTTTCCCTGCCTGCAGGATTCTAACTGATACAGTATTCCAATTAGGGTTCTTACTGTCTTTAAAAAGTATATATTTTTATTTGATAAAAACCAAAGTGTATACAATGTAAATGTAAGTGAAACAAAATAATACGCATCCAAAGTAAGACCAAGAACATTACCCTCTTCCCCAGGAGATAAACACTATCTGAAATTTTGTCTTTATTGCTCCGTTCCTTCTTCAGAAAATAGCTCTATCACCTATCTAGGTATGTCTAAACAATATAATCCTTACTTTTGCTTATTTTTGAGATTTATCAAAATAGTACCATTTTTTTTTCTTTTTAACTCAACACTAGTTCATACATGTAGATAGTAAGGAAATGAAATTAATGACATATCTATTTTTTGACTTTCAAAATCTTTATCATATTTTAAGGTAGAATATTTTATTTATTTCAAATTCTCCACTAGAATTCTTATACAAAAATCCAACAGATGTGGAGAAGGATGATATATTCCAGGAATACCTCATGCTATTTTTTCATGGGCAGCGAGGAAGAACAGGTCCAGGAAACTACGAGGTCATGCAGGTTTCTAAAGGGGCTGTGCCTGGCTGGCGGGAGCAGGAGTCTTAGATATGATGCATTCTGGGAGAGCATGTGGATGGAAAATGGTAAGAGTGACATAGCATTGTATCAGCAAAGAAGGGTGAGAGACAAAGAAACCATGGTTCCTGGGTACCAGATGGTGTGTGCATGTCTGTGTGTATATGTGCATGTGTGTGGGGGTGGTATGAGAGAGCAAGAGGCTCTGGAGAAATGTTAGGTTGTGTAATATCTGGAAAGAAGAGGAAAGGGGATTTTGAAGAATTTCTGTGAGTCAAAAATTTAATTTCCTTTAGTACTCTTCAAAAGATGAAGGCAAAGTTTGGGTTGCCTTTTTTATTTTTTAATGGGTTCCATTTTTGAGAGCAATTTTAGATTTACATTAAAACTGAGACCATGTACGCAGTTTCCCCTATTACTAACATACATACATCAGTATGGTATCTTTGTTATAATTAATGAACTGATATTGATACATTGTTATTAACTAAAGTCCATGGTTTATTCATATTTCCTTCATTTTTATCCAATGTCCTTTCTCTGTTCCAGGATCTCATCCAGGATATCTCATTACATTTACTGGTCATGTCTCCTTAGACTCCTTTTGGTGAGTCTCCTTAGACTCAGCCTTTCCTCTTTTTTGGTGACCTTGCCAGTTTTGAGGAGTCCTGGGCAGGTATTTTGTAGAATGTCCCTCTATTGGAATTTGATATTTTTCTTATGATTGGATTAGGATTACAGGTTTTGGGGAAGAAGACCACAGAGATAAAGTGCTATTTTCATTATATGGTATCAAGGGTACATATTATCAATGGATTGCTTTTTCAAGTCATTTTATTTCTTAGACTTAATTGTTGTTGTTCTTAAAGATTTATTTATTTCAGAGAAAGAGAGAGAGTGAGTATGAATGGGGGTAGGGGCAGAGGGAAAGAATTTCAAGCAGACTCCCTGCTGAGTGTGGAGCCTGATGCGGGGCTCAATCTCAGGATGCATGAGATCATGACTTGAGCTGAAATCATGAGTTGGATGCTTAACCGACTGAGCCACCAATGAGCTCCTGTTGTTGTTTTTAATGCAACTTCATTTAATAGCTGGGCCTGAGGGACCACGGAGTTTATTCTGGTTGCAATTGAACATAGAGGAAACACCTGCTTATTAAAAGGAGCCAAGCATTATGGGAATACTATATATGGCTTCGGATGAAGCCTGTCACAGTGTAGACGCTGCCATCGAGCATTTACACTGCATCACTACATCCCCTCTCCCCAGCACTCTCTCCCGCCCTGGGCCCCTGCACTCCAGTGGGAGGGAAAGATCTTGGGCAGTTTGCCTTGGCTGGTGCCTATTTGGTGTGTGTCATTTTCACCTGGGTTAAAGTATTAGGAAGAAGGGACCTTAGAGATGGCTCTTCCTTTTTGCCTCAAAAGGCTGCCCGTTCCCTACTCAAATCCATCTTGTCTGCCTAGAAGGTGGGGGAGAGAGATTTTTGTGTTTTTGGTTTGTTTGTCTATTTTCTGAACACCTTTTGATCTCTCTTTGTGGAATCCTGGAGACCTCAATTTGTACATACCTTCGGGTGGAAGATACGACCATACAGAATGCTGGATTGGACACATTAATGTCATATAGATTGCGTGTATGCTTTGTTAGTTTGGTAAGTGCTTTTGCACATGTAAAGTTTTGATTCCCATGATAAATCTGTGAGCCAGGTAAACCATGTATTATTGTCTTGGTCTTATAGGAAGCAGAGGGAAAAGGAGTTTAAATAACTTGCTCAAGATGACACAAGTAAATGCTGAGGACAGAACCCCATACGAGGCCTGCTGGCTGCAAGTTATTGCCTCAGTGTTTGGTTTGTTTGGGCTGCCCTAACAAAGCACCACACACAGAGTAGCTTAAATCACAGACATTTATTGTCTCACACCTCTGGCAGCCAGAAAGTCCAAGATCCAGAAGCCAGCAAGGCCATGCGCCCTCTGAAGGTGCCATGGAAGGATCTGTTCTGGGTCTTTCTCCCAGCTTCTGGTAGTTTCTTGGCTCGTGGCGGGCAGAGCTCCAGTCTTCACACGGCATTCTCCCCGTGTATGTGTGTGTGTGTGTGTGTGTGTGTGCATGCGTCTGTCTTGTGTTCCTCACTTTAACTGCCACACTGCCTCTCTCATCGTCCCTCATTTCTTTTAATAGCACCTTGTTGGTTAGTTTCTCTCAGAGGTCTAGCATAGAGTTTGGAGGCATCTCTCATTTCGGGGTCTCAAGATGGTCTCCCCAGTGCCGTGCAAAAGGTGCAGGTGCTCTGGACGACCCTGCCGACGGACTTCCTTTTAAAATGCCAGAGCCATTAAGTACAGTGAATTTGTTCTCCTGGAGAAGAGTGGTTTGCAGTCAGCAGGAGTAAAAGGCATGCCACTTACTGGTCTAAAAAGGTGTTTAGCAGCTACAAATAACCCCCCTGGATTAATGGAATCAACAGTCTTTAGGTCTCCAGATGCAAAGGGGCCATTTATTCGACATCCATTCATTTATTCAACAAGCCGTGGTGCCGGTTTGTGTTGAGCTGATTCTGAATCGAGACTGCCGCCCTTCCTCTTAAGGCTTTCTTCAATAATTATTCTGTTATTGACACATCACTGACCCAGGCATGACTAATGGTTTAGTATTACTGAGAGACGCAGCTAAAGGTCACCTCGGGTGGGGGTGGGGGGGTTCTGAGCTGACATTTCCATGGCACCACGGTGGAGCAAATGGAGATTTTAAGGGGCAGACCCCACTCAGTCTTCACAGCAGACTCGAGTGCCATTACAATGCTGCATAATCAAATTTTTTCCCTTTTCTGAAATCTTTGTTCCGCTTGTTAATGAAGTGAAATGACACAAGAGGGTGAGTGCCGGCAGTCTGTGGCACACTTAGGTGTATTGTTAAGGCGGCAGCACTGGCTTGATTACAGTCCGTGCCAACAGGAACAGGTTACTTATTGGGTAATAAGACAGACCCAGGAGTGTCTTTGTAAGAGTTGAAAGAGGGATTTTAGATAAAGGAGAAAAAAATGTTTTTAATGAAATTTAGAAAATGGGGTCAGAGGATAATTTATGGACTAGATCTTGCCCTCCAGCATTTGCAAAGATAGAAAGAAGATGGGGGCGGGGTGGGGGTTTGTGTGTGGAGAATCCAAAGCTCCAGGAAATTTCTCATTAGCTACTCTCTGTTTCCTGTCCATCTGTAACCCCATGTCAATGAATTGCTTATATTTCTAGGCGAGGTTTGCCATTGTCTCCTCAAGATGCCTTTTCTCCTATAAATACTGAAGGGCCTGCCTGTATAAGACAATGGCTGGTTACTTGCTCTATTGTCAGTTTTCCTAGATGAGTCCTTGGTAGAGTGTTGCCTCACAGAGACTGTGGGGGGGTAATGAGTATAAAACTCTTTGTGCTCTGTGCCTAAACACAGGCTGGAAACATTAACAGGATCAGTCATTAGAGATCAGTGCCTTGCCCGTTAAAATGATGCCACAAATGTTTCCCAAATGAATAGAGGGACCCAAAAAAGGTCTTTTCTGTTGGCTCACTGCGCCGGACCCAGACATCCTTTTTCAGGACTGAAGGTCTGACACCCCCAGCTGCCGGGGTGCTGCAGGCAGCTACCCTCAGTTCTCAGTTCCTTCTGGGTTGTCTCAGATGAGGAGACAAGCCTCGAACGGGGGCAGCTGCATCCGATGACCGGTGACGAAGGGATAGTGAGGCCCGGCCCTCTCCGCCAGTGGGGGCAGGGTTGAGGGGTCAGGCCATCTTCAGAATTCCCCAGGGGGTTGGCTGAGCTGCCCAGTGAAACTGCACCTTATTCCAAGTTCTCCCTCTGCCCAATTTTACGACCTTCCCTTCTCTTCCACGGGTGTTGGATCCCAAGAAGCATTCCCTAAAAATGTCCTGCACACTCATCTCTGTCTCAGAGTCAGCTTCTTGGGCAACCCAAGCTGTAATATTGATGAACTTGTGTAGGTGTCTTGTGTTCTGTTCCAAATATGGAAGAGATTTGGGGACCGACTGGGTAGGGTGAAAAGACAATGTGCTACTTATTGATTGAGGAGAGAACTCTCTCTTTTTTTTTTTTTTAAAAAGATTGTGTTTATTTGAGAGAGACAGAGAGAGTACAAGCAAGGGGAGCGGCAGGCAGAGGGAGAGGGAGAAGCAGGCTTCCCACTGAGCAGGGAGCCCGATGTGGGGCTTGATCCTAGGACCCTGGGATCATGACCTGAGCTGAAGGCAGATGCTTAACCAACTGAGAGCCACCCAGGCACCCCGAGGAGAGAACTCTTGTTTGTGTCTAGAACCTTTATGTGGAATTTGCAGGCAGGAACACAGCAAATTCTGCCAGTAGTTGCCCCCCACCCCAGTCCTCTGCTTTGCTCTGGTATTTAATGGCTGCCTTAGAGCCCAACTCTGATCCTCTCCCCTTTAAGGCTGGACTGTGCTGGGACTGGCTCACTGGAAATGTGACTATGTGACACAGCATACATTCATGAAAAATGGGCACACGAAGTTAATAGTACTTCCTTATTGGCTTATTACATTTTGAGGAGAATGTTGAAGCTACTAAAATGTGCATTTGGGAAACAGGCTGTGATGCCATCTGCATATTTTTTGTGACCCTTGTTTAAAGGGTTTCATTTGGTCCTCTAAAAAATGACGGGGGGGTGCCTGGGTAGTGCAGTCAGTTAAGTGTCTGACTTTTGCTTTCGGCTGAGGTCGTGGTGTTGGGGTGATGAGATCGGGTGCCGTGTCGGGCTCCACGCTGAGTGCAGAGTCTGCTTGGGACTCTCGCCCTCTCCCTCTGGCCCTCCCACTCATGTGTGCTCTCTCTCAAATAAATAAATAAATAAATCTTTTAAAAAAATAAAAAGTGAAGGGAACAGTTCTGGCAGTGACTTCTATTTATTTTCTACCCTTCTTTTTCTAGGGCAGATGATTTAATTCAGACCTTCCATGCATCCTGGATTATCTATGTTTATTTGCTCCTGCCATTTACGTGGCTCTATTGTTAAGAGAAGAGAATATGAGAGAAGAAAAGTTATGCTCCTTAGAGTCTTTTCCAATTAACTGTTTGAAGAGACTTTTAAAAAATGCCTAAGTGTGAGGTTATTTGTATGCCTAATTTCATTTTTATGTTACACGTACTTTTAAGTGTAATTTACCAAGGCTTAACACTTGTATTCTTTCAGGGGCATTACAAAGAGCACTGCACATTTATTACAGCTCTTTAAATGGCTGTGTTTTATTTCCATATTCTTTTAAATGGTTATTGAGTGGATTTGGTGCTCTTCCTGTAGTTAAAGTGCATTTTTTTTATTGTACATAAATGGTAAATAATTGATACCTGCCATATTCTTCTCTCTCCCTTTCTGAGTTCCCCTTCCCCTCTTCATTCTCTTCCCTTCCCTGTTGCTATTGGTTTCTGCCCTTATCTTGCTCTCTATCTTTTCCTCCCCTCTCTCTGCAGGTCTCCCCTGCTTTCAATACCATTTTCCTTGCCTCTCAATGTGCTCATTTGAGAGGGGTTTTTATATGGATTCTTGAGACCATTGCATTACCCAGTGGGGGTGAGGGGGGGGTTAAGCTGTAAGGGCACACAGCTTTTTATTAGGTGAGGCCTGGATCAAGAATTTTAAATAAGAGAGCAGTTTCAGAGAATGTTTCCTGAATTTTTTTTTTCTTCAGATTTCTGAATTGATACTGGGCAAATTCTTGCTCATTGCTTCTGCTTCTCTGACTAACCAGAGACAACCTCTAGAAGCTTCGAATTAAGGAAGATGTAGTGTCTGAGACTATTCTTAGCCGGCAAAACTTCTCAAGCTGAAAAATTTTAAAGGGTCTCTCATTAGGGAATGAGAAGATAACTAGTGCAAGAGGAAATTTAAAGAATGTTCAGTTGGATGTGCTTGTTTTGGGGAAATTCCTACTATATTAAAGCCACAGAACTATAGAAATTTTAGATTTCTTTGCTTTTAAATCTCCAGAAGGCAAAAATCAAAACCCATTTATAGATGTTACAGCCCACCAACACTAGAATAGTTTTCCTTTTTGAAATTTTAAAAAGGAGTTGAAAATTCATATGGAAATATAAGGAACCCAGAATAATCAAAACAGTCTCGAAAAAGAAGAACAAAGTTGGAGGACTCGTGCTTCTCAATCGTAAAATTTACTAAAAAGCATCAGTAATCAGGGCAGTGCAGTGCTGGGAGAAGGATTAACATATTGATCAGTGCACTAGAAATGAGAGTCCAGAAGTAAACTTACATATCTATGGTCCACTGATATATGATAAAAGTGTTAAGATCATTTAATGGAGAAAAAATAGACTTTTCAACAAATGGTGCTGGTACATGCAAAGAAATGAAGTTGGATCTCTAACTTCCACCATATACAAAATTAATTAAAAATGGATCAAAAGCCTAAATGTAAAAGCTAAAACCGTAAGACTCTTAGAAGAAAACATGGAGGTCTTTGTGACCTTGGATTTGGCAATGGATTCTTAGATATGACGCCAAAAACACAAATGACAAAAGAAAAAAAATAGATAAATTGGACTTCTCTAACATTAAAAACTTTTATTTTTCAAAGTACACTACTGAGAAAGTAAAAAGACAACCCACGGAATGGGAGAAGATATTTCCAAATAATAGATTTGATGAGAGACTTGTATTTAGAATACATAAAGAATTCTTACAGCTCAGTAAGAGATAACCAGATTTAAGAATGGACAAAGGACATGAGTAGACATCTTTCTAAAGAAGATAACCAGAAGACCAATAAGCACAAGAAGAGATGCTAAACATCATTAGCTATCAGGGAAATGCAAATCAAAACCAAAATGAGATATCATGTCATACTTGGCTATAATGAAAAAGAGGCAATGGCCAGTGTCATCATGATGTGGAGAAACTGGGACTCTCATACATTGCTGCTGGGAATGTAAGATGTTGCAGTCATTTTGGAAAACAGTATCTAGTGGTTCCTCAAAAGATAGAACATAGAGATATCATATGCAGTAGAACCCAGCAATTCCACTCTTAGATATACACTCAGGAGAAACGAAGACATATGTCCACACAAAAACTTGTACATGAAATGTTCATAGCAACATTACCTATAATAATGAAAAGGTAGAAATAAACCAAATGTCTATTATCTGATGAATGGATGAATAAAATGTGTTATGTTCATATAATGGAAAATTATTTGGCCATAAAAAGCAATGAAGTACTGATTGATGCTATAGCATGGATGAACTTTGAAAACATTATACTAAGGAAAAGAAGGCAATCACAAAGTCCGCATAATATATGATTTCATTTATATGAAATAGCCAGGATAGGCAGAAAGTAGAGACAGCAAGTAAATTAGTCATTGCCTAATGCCAGGGCGGGGCAGGAGGGGGGATGGATGGGGACCCTGGGGAGTGATAGCTAAAGGATGTGGGGTTTCTTTTTTGGGGTGATAAAATGTTCTGCAATTGTGGTGATAATCACATATAACTGTATAGTAAAAACCATGGAGTTGTATACTTTAAATGTCTGAGTTGTGTGGCATATGAGTTATAGCTCAGTAAATTATAGCTACTCACAAAAATTATAATCTCCAGTAATTAAAAAGGAGTTGGAGCATTTTGAAGTTGTGGAAGGTGACTTCCCCAAAAGCAAAACTGCCACCTCTTTGAATAATAACTTCTAAAACTCGATTGCTGTAAATAAGCAATTATTCCTATTTTACAGAGGCAACAATTGAGATTCAGAGGGTTAAACGACTCACCCAAAGTCATACAGACAATTTACGGTAGTGATGGTGAGCCTAGGTGCCTGTCATAGCCTCTTAGTACAGAGTTCTGTCCTTACACCAGCTCTTCTCAGAGCTTCCAGTTCCGAGTCCTTTGGAGGCAGCAGAAATAAGAAACAAAGCCACTCTTGCTTGTTTTCTTATATTGTTGCTCTGAATGGACCTAAGGCAATTTTTAATGCACAACTCTCAAGTCCTTCTTGGTAGGTAACAGGAGCCGTGAAGAAGTTTGAGATGTGAGGGTGAGAGTTCCCCCCTCCCTCCCAACCTTTCTACTGTGTTATAATGAAAGCAGATCTCAAGAAAATTCTGGCCCCACATATGAACGTTTATCAGTCGTATGAGCAGGCAGGCAGAAAATAGCTCAAATAACCTGCTCTGCAAACACGATGACATTCCAGGCCTCTGTCCTTTAGGTTGTGTCCGTCTGCACCTATGTGGAAGGTCTGCTTGAGGTGGCGATGGCGAAATTCCAGGGGCAGGATTCTGTCCTACAGTTCAGGCAATCAAAAATCCTCCTAGCTGATGGCTGGACCTGGGGCCATTTGGAGAGCAAGTCCCAGGCACCGTCTCAAAAAAATAGGCTGCAGGTCCAGCTGGATTTTGATACTCTTTAAGCAAGGATGGGGAGAGTCTTATATATTTTAGCCAAGCTATACTTCTTGAAAACATTTAATTTCACCAATAAAGCCTCAGATTCCCCTTCTGAGAAATGATGTATTTAAGGAGTAGTGTTGTAAATATGTGGAAACTTTTGTGATATACTAACTGAAAAGCCATTAACTCAATTAATGGCTTTAAATATAGTCATTTTAAAGATTTCTAAAATTCACTATGCTAATTAGGAAAACCTTGCGTGCTGATTGAGATAGACAGAAACTTTTTTTTTTAAAGATTTTATTTATTTATTATTTCAGAGCGAGAGAGATTGAGAGAACGAGTGGGAAGAAGGGCAGAGGGAGAAGCAGACTTCTTGCTGAGCAGGGAGCCCGATGCGGGGCTCCATCCCAGGACCCTGGGATCATGACCTGGGCAGACGCTTAACCGACTGAGCCACCCAGGCGCCGGAGACAGAAGGTGCTTCTACAGCGGTCCTTTCAAATATGATGCTACCTGAGAACCGCAGGAGTGTGGGTTTCCCGTTAAGGCAGCTGATTGCTCCTAGAGTAGAAGCTTAAACTAACCAACACATGCAGAGTATCTCACAGCCGAGGCTGAAATATTTCAAATTAAGTTACAATTAATAAATAAATTAATAAATATACAACCAAACCAAGAAATATACCAGGGCTGTCGGTTGCATTACATATTTTAATTACATATTGTGATGCTTATATCCTCAGGCTTGTTAGCAAATGATACAATTTTTCAAATCAAATAAAGAGAAAATGGGTAGAAGAAGAAGACATAGAGAATCGACAGAAAAAAAGATACAGAGACAGAAATAGAAACTGAGGAAGAAACAGAATGGTAGATTCACAATTCAGAGACCCAGAGAGGGACACAAGAGAGAACCAGAGATGAGAGCCAGCATGGTCACACATCCTCGGGTTGTTTGCATTTTAATTTCCATGTGGTTCCATCAAAGACATCCTTTCTACTGGCCAAGAATAGCAGGTCTGTTTCCTTAAAACTATCCCCAGTCTGGCTGGAGGGAAAAATTGAGGTCAGCAGAAATACCTTCTGAGAATCCTCATGTTCATTGCAGCATGATTTGTAATAGGCAAGACATGGAAATAACCTAAGTGTCCATTGGTAGATGAATGGATAAAGAAAATATGTCCTGTGCATACATCTGTATGTGTGTATATTTTTTTATACATTCAGCCATGAAAAAAAAGGACATCCTGCCATTTGAGACAACACGGATGGACCTTGAGGACGTTATGCTAAGTGAAATAAGTTAGACAGAGAAAGATGAATACTGTATGAACTCACTTATATGTGGAATCTAAAAAAAAAATCAAATTCATAGAAACAGAGAATAGATTGGTGGTTGCCAGAGGCAAGGGCTAGGGGATGAGGGAAATGGGGGAATGTGGTCAAAAGGGGCAAACTTCCAGTTCCAAGATGAATAAGTTCTGGGGATCTAACGTACAGCATGGTGATGAAGGTTAACAATACTGTATCATATCCTCGAAAGTTGCTAAGAGAGTAGATCTTAAAAGTTCTTGTCACGAGAAGAAAAATTTGTAACCATGTGAGGTGACGGATGTTAACTAAACTCATTGTGATAATCATTTTGCAGTATGGTACATGTATCCAATCATCAGGTTGTGCATCTAAAAACAATATAGTGTTGTAGGTCAATTATATCTCATTAAAACCAGAGCAGAAGAGAAGTATCTCCTGATAAAATAAACCTGAGCTCACTGTCCCTTCCCGAGTCTGGTAGGTGGCTCGTGTTAGGGCCGTGGGAGGGATGCTTCCTTGGGCAGGCTAGCACAGCTGCAGCTGCACGTCGGCTAGCATGAATCCAGATGGTTCTTCCATATAGCTCGGGTGCATAGTTGACTGTGGGCAATGACACGGGGCATTTGGAAAAGACTCTCCTTATCTCACCATTTCTACTCATTGCCTGTCATGGCCTTGCCACTTAGAGTCATGTGATGTTGGGCAAATGAGTCAACCTTTCTGGATCTCAGATTTCCACCTTCATAAAATAAGGTGCATTGAGGACTAATGCCATAAATACACGAAGACTCCTGTAAGGACTTCTTTCTTTTCTTTTTTTCTGTATTTCTTCCTTAATTCACTTTTTTTTTTCATTAGGAGTATCTTAAAAATGCCTGTGGGCTCTGGGAGAGGTATATTAAGACAGTTTTTTCTCAAATACCCATCAAAATGTTCATAGTGGAGGAGGGAAATAAACATCAGACCCCCCGAGATCTGGGGAAGGAGTTGGAAGCTCTTGCCTTGAGCTCAAAATTTATTTGCAGTTTTAAGATTTATTTTAAAAGTCCATGAATTTTACATTTTACTCCAGGTTTGCATTCTACCCTAGTTTGTAATGCTCTAAAATAATGATATTTCCTCTATTATTGGCATTCCAGGAAAATGTACCACGTTTATCCCATGGCTTCCTGTTCTCCTAGCATGT
The DNA here is from genome assembly GCF_054177405.1 of Leptonychotes weddellii. Lineage (NCBI taxonomy): Eukaryota > Metazoa > Chordata > Mammalia > Carnivora > Phocidae > Leptonychotes > Leptonychotes weddellii. The sequence continues at coordinate 25,911,356 of NC_138371.1, forward strand.
CACCATATACTCCTTAGGGTCTATAATCCCTGGCTTGAGCAGGGTGGCCTTGGGTATCAGCTAACATGTTGGCAAGTAGAGCTATAAAAGAAATGGGACACCCAGAGATGACGCCGGTTTTGTCGTGAGCCCATTGGGTCAATTGTTCATATCCAGGCTACTCTAAATCTCTAGCTGGAATCCTGCTGATCTTATTCTCAGACTAAAGCACAAAGGTAAGAGGAGAAGTGGGTTGGAGAAACAATTTAGGGGTTTTCTGAGGTTCTCGGCCTCCTGAAAATTTGGCTTAGATTTGAGGTCTTCTCGGCCACATAAAGAGTGCTAAGGGATTCTAGTCCTCTCAAAGAGGGTCTTTATCAAACTCAATCATCCTGGGCCCCCTCAAGGGAGGTGAGAACTTGGAATGGTACTTGAACCCCAAGTAGTCCTTCAGGTAATATTTATAGTTTTGGGGCCCGCGAAGTTCTCAAGGTCCTCTTGGCTCCAAGGTGCAAGTGTTACTTTAAAATGGTCATGCTAGTGAGAAGGCATCATCTCACCTTCTGTGGCCATTAAATTAAAGATCCCGTTGACGTAGAAAGGGGCTAAGGGTTCAGCATGCCTTGGAAGAGGATCTTTTTAGAGTAACCTCTCGACAAGTTGTCTTACACCGCACAGATTGTCTCAATCATTACTAACAGATGAATGGGCAGCAAAAGGCAATTTTGCAAGACCAGGCAGAAAAGAACTCATGCTCTCCTGAAATCTTTCCCTTGGCTCATATTAAAACTAGCCAGGAGAAGAGACATAGCAAAGTTTATTAGGGACAGTTCCCTGGAGGGGAAAATAATGGGGATAATGAGACAAATATTCTTAAGGCATCCTGAGACTTCAGAAATAAGCAGACTCTGGTCCGCTGCAATATCTGGTGCAGAAATGGCTTTGTTATACATAAGTTTACAAGATGTGTTCTGTTGTTCTATTCCAAATATATTTGAAATTTCCTAAAGGGGCTGTAGTCACTTTTAAAAGCATCATCACCAGGTGTAGCCAACTGAATGGCAATCAAGACTGCCTTGCTGATGTAGATGGGGTGATACTGTAGCTTCTTCTTGGGTTGAAAGTCACCCAGGCTTCAGAAATAGCCAGACTGAGCAATGTGCATGTTTGGAAGCAGAACAGCCTGCCAGGGTAGGAATATGGGGAGGCAACGGGGGAAGCTCTCATTTCATCTCCAAGCTTGGTTCTCTTTAAGAAGTAAGAATGCAGGCTTGTAGGGAAAGGTGTTGGGTCAGCTGTCCTGTCTGGGATGTTTGGGAACTGTGCCTAGTGTAGTCTAATTTTAATCAAGAAGGAAGCAGATGGAGTGTGTGTGTGTGTGTGTGTGTGTGTGTGTGTGAGAGAGAGAGAGAGAGAGAGAGAGACTGACTTTCTGGTTAAGATGAGATAAGCCATCCATTAATGGTCTAAAAGCCATTGGAATAGACATGTTAGCTCCAGGTAAATGCTACCAAAAGCTCCTCAAGTCACAATAAGGTCCACATATGCAAAAATGAACTTTTATTGATACCAAATCACATTATAGAGCCTTGCTTAGTGCATCTCTCCTATGGCATTGTGCATAGCCATGACCCCAGATATATAATGGGAAGATGCAGGAGGCTGTTCTGTGTACCAGCTAGGGAGGCTCCTCCATGTACTACTTCCAAATACATTGACCATCTTCCTATAGGCCTGGCCTTGGCATTTATATGGAGTTGAATAAATCTGAATACAAGCTGCATGTGAGGAGCTTCTGGTCTGTTGTAAAAGATTCATGCAGAGGCATTATATGGTGGTTAGAAGCATATAGAAAGGCACTCTAGTGTATGGATAAACTCAAAGCTTCTGAAGTCAGACTGCTTGGATTCATATCCTATTATCTCCACTAATTAGTAGTTCAAGCTCACTGAAGCTCAATTTTTTAATTTGTAAAATGGGAATGGTTGTAGGTCCTTCTATAGGATTTTTAAAAAAGATTTATTTATTTATTTTGGAGAGAGAAAGAGAGAGAGAGAGGACAAAGAGGGGAAGGAGCAGAATCTCAATGAGATACTCTGGTTTCACAAACTGACTGTTCCCCCCAGATAGGGCAACATTCAAATTCGTACTCAGCAAATGACAAATTGCTTCCTGCCATGGGCTTTTGGAGTTAGACAAGAAAAGTGAAAAATAGGACCTTTACATTTCGGACAATGTTGAAGGTCCCTAAGACAAAAAAGCCACACAAGAATGCCCATTTGCTCCGGGAACAAGAAGTGGGGGAGAACCGAACAACTGTCTTGTGATGAACGTGGAAATTTGGCTCTGCCCAACTTCCTAGGTGAGATGGGCATAGGTGGGGGTTTCAGGAGCTGAGTGGGGGAGGGAAGTTATTGGCTGGCCCAAACCTGAGGCTCAATTAGGCCATGACTGCCTGGCATTCTGTGGATGCTTTCCATTTTTCTGAGGTAGGTGTTTATTTTCTCTGATTTTGAATGAATATAACTGGGCAGTTTCGCACATTAGGGAATTGAAGGGTAGGGCTAGTTCAAGGCAAAGTAGAGATCCAGGCCCAGATGCCCTTCAGTGCTCTCACCTCTTTTTTTCTGTGTATTTTTTTTATCTCTGCTGAGAGCTCCCTTCTTAAAGGGCTCCTCACCCTTTTCTATCTCTGCCCTCCCCTTCATCAGTTTCTGCTTCAGCAAAAGATTTGACATTAGCCATTTATATTTCATAGTGAATTTAAGCCATCATGTTACCTCTCTCAGAAGTACTCAGGTATGGGTGTAATTGGACAAGTCTTGTGTTGGCTTTGACTTTGTTCCTATGTTCATTGCAGTATGTTGGGGGCTCCATTGTAGATTTCAGGGGAAGAAACTTCAGATCTTACTTGGATCAAACAAAATGTCATTTGTACCAGGAAAAGGAACAATGTTTGTAAGCAAATCAGGAAAGACCCTCTACCCAAGAGAAATGACAAGCAAAGGAAGGAGGATAAAGAGAAAGAGGAGAAGGAAGAGAAGGAGGAGGAAAACTGAAGAAGAACGACCAGAAGGAAGAGAACTAGAGGAAACATCACCATCTCTTCCTGGCAGCTAAGGACAGAGAACCCAGACGACCGATGGAGGCCAGGTGCCAGCAGAAGTGAGGGCTTCGTGGTGTAAAAAGGTGCCACCGAGAACAGTGCTGAGTTTTCGAATTCCTTTCTCCTTCTCCTTGCTTTAAAATCTTTGTCTTATAGGGTGCCTGGATGGCTCAGTCAGTTAGGCGTCTGCCTTTGGCTTGGGTCTTGATCCCAGGGTCCCTGCTCAGCAGGGAGTCTGCTTCTCCCTCCCCCCTCCCCCTGCTTGTGCTCTGTCACTCACTTGCTCTCTCTCAAATAAATAAAATTGTTGCCTTATAAAAGAATTTTAAAAGCAGCTTACAGCTTTTCTCATTTCTTAGATTTTTACCTCAACATTTGCTTGCCTAAAAGACACACCAAGAATAATATGTGCACGTGTGCATGTACACACACACACACACACACACTCCATTTGAAGACTTTTCTCGGGCTTCCTATCCTTCTTTGATTTTTTTCCCCCATTCTGCTCATTACCTTGTCCTTTCTCTGGCTAATTGATTTATTTGAAGACTTTAAAGGTCAAAGTTTATTATATTGTTGCCTTTAAAATGTGCATACAAAAATAAAACCAGGAATATCCTGAGGGTAGCTTGGTGCTGTGCACAATCTGGAAGTTGCTTCAGTCTCTACTTGCTCTACTTTAAAATTTTGCTTTTGAACCGAGATGAAGCCAAGGGGGGAGAAAAGAACAGAACACCACCAAAGCAAAGGAAAGAAGCCTGAGGTGTCCAAAAGTATCATGTTAGCTTTTCTTTTTAACAGATTAAAATAATCCAAGTGACCTGAAACACAGCAACTTTGTAGATAAGGTGTGTTGGAAAGGACAGATCAGTTTAAAAATGTTTTTCCTAAAAAATAGCCCTTTGCATACTTAAACTGTCCCACTGACGCTATTATGGGGGGGGGGGACATGTTGCTTGAGGGAACCTGGTACCTGAGTCACAGGTGAAGATGAAACGTTTATGAAGTCACGGCTGGCGTCCAGCCTGACGTAGTGTGTGGGCTGTGGATGGCAAAGTGCCGCTGATGCAGGTCACACGTTCGAACCCGGGTGTCTGGTGGAGGACTCCCCTTCTCTGCTGTGTGCCACTGCTTGGAGAGGACAAGGACTTGGGGATTCTCCCTGCACCATCCCCATTGGTCCGCCCATCTCGGCCTGTGTTAGTGGTAACTTTCAGAGCCTGAGTATTAGCATCCTAGGAAGCGGGGCTGGCGGCTGACTGAGGTCCCATGACTAACTCCCCAGACCGTGCCATCCAGCTGCACGTGGTTCTGTGTGCACTTTCTGTCTTACATTGGCGCTCTCTGTCTGGGACACAAATGGAGACTGTGGAAGTTATACTGTTTCTGTCATGTGCTGTGACTCGTGCAAGAGTGTCCTCACGCACTTTCTCATCCCGGGCCACTCGTACCTCCTGGTAAGCAGAGCTTCGAGGTGGTGCCTGGAATGATCATGGGTGTGACGTCTGAAGTTAGACGCCTGGATTTGAACCTCAGCTTGACCCCTTATCAAACGTGTGATCTTGGGTGGATCGTATAACTTTTTTGAGTCTCAGGAACTTCCTCTGCAAATGAGGATTGAATGAGACGCATAATACCTACAAAGTATTTAATGTAGTGCCTGGTACTCCGCAAGCATTTAGGAAAAGTTACTCATAATTATTATTCTGATCTTAACTTGTGCTACATGGATCACATGCTTCTGAATGCAGATTATTAGCTTTGTTAATCACATTGTAAATACGTGATGGTGCTGAATATTTTCCTTTTATAGATACACAGTTGTGAGGGTCTCATCCTTTGCTAATCTTTTCTTTCTTATACTTTTTAAATGCTTTCTTAAGATATGAACAATTAGGCAATTTCATATAAAAATAAAAATACTAAATTAAATAAACATAATGTATAATGATATATATAATATATAAATAAATATATGTAAATGCCTAGATATACTTGCATTAGAATATGAAATTTTATCAAGCATGTCTATTATTTTTGTTCATCCCATCAAGTATAATTCTTTACAGATATTGTTAGTTTATTATAATCTTTCTTTGGGCACAGGTGTGCCTGGGTGGTTCAGTCAGTTAAGCGGCTGACTCCTGATTTCGGCTCACATCATGATCTCAGGGTCATCATATCAAGCCCGGAGTCAGACTCTGTGCTCAGCAGGGAATCTGTTTGAGATTCTCTCTCCTTCTCCTTCTGTCCGCCCCACCCCCCCACCGCTCGTGTGTGTCTGCTCTCTCTCTCTTTCTTTCTCTCTCTCAAATAAACAAATCTTAAAAAAATATAAGAATCTTTTTTGGGCACAAAAAATGGTAAACAATGTGGCAAATAAAGCTAATAATCTGTATTTAGATTTATCCATGTGCTATGTTACATATATGTGTATGCATGTGTGTGTATTTGTGTATGTAGGTATACATATAAACATATATAACTGGCCACCTTAAACCAAGAAATTTAAAATTTAATTTAGTCTAAAATTTCTTAGACAAAAACAAGCCAATTATACATTTTTGGTGTCATTCAAATTGCAGAAAACCTATTCGCTAGTTAAAATTATTTCTGAAATTTTCCCATATCTGGAGAAGTGGTTTCCTCCTGAAAATTTGCCATTTTGTCATCTTCTTTGATTTGGTTAATTTCCAGAACTCTTTGTCTTTTGATGAGGTAATTTAAACAGGATTTGTTATCACAAAAGGAAGACCTTTCTCTAAATTCTCTTCATGAGGAAGTTGGTGAACTATTTTCTTTGAAAACATGGATTATTTTCCTTTGAGAGACTGTTTCCTGATAAAGGGGAATTTAGCTTTTCATGAAGAACCTCCGAATTTGTTAAAAACTAGTTTAATAATCTGCTTCACTTCCTGTGCCAAATATCAGTATGAAAAAAGTTTTTGAGTATCATAGTTAATCCATGGACCACTAACTGCACAGGATTGAGCGCTTTGTCAATAAGAGGTACACCTGGTGTTTTTTAAAAAAAATGTTGAACCAGGGGCGGAGCAAGATGGCGGAGGAGTAGGAGACCTGGATTTCGTCTGGTCTCAGGAATTCAGCTGGATAGGGATCAAACCATTCTGAACACCTACAAACTCAACAGGAGATTGAAGAAAAGAATAGCAACAACTCTCTGAACAGAAAAGCGATCACTTTCTGGAAGGTAGGACGGGCGGAGAAGTGAATCCGAGGCGATATTCGGGAGGATAGACGGTGGGGGAGGGGCCTCCGTCGGCCGCTTCTGGCAAGTGATAGAGCCGCGGAGCAGAAAATCGGAACTTTTAAAAGTCTGCTCCGCCGAGGGACGTCACTCTGGTGGCTAAGCGGGGGCTGGAACCCTC
>NC_138371.1:25918329-25935749 GCF_054177405.1 Leptonychotes weddellii
GTGATGGGTATTAAAGAGGGCACATTCTGCATGGAGCACTGGGTGTTATGCACAAACAATGAATCATGGAACACTACATCAAAAACTAATGATGTAATGTATGGTGATTAACATAACAATAAAAAAATGTTGAACCTACAGAAAAGTTGAAAAAGTAATAGAATCCTGATAATCTTCACCAGACTCAATGATTTTTTTTTTTTTAATATTTTGCCACTTTTGTGCGCATGGGTACATGTGTGCACGGGCACACACACACACACACACATGCACACAAACATCTATGTCCCTTGATTTGGATTTGTCTGAATTTTTTCCTCATGATAAGATTCAGGCTAAATGCTTTTGGCAAGACTGCAGCACAGCAGACATTGCAAAGCTTGTAGATGAGATAGGAAGGTGACAATTGTCCCTTTTTATAAAAGTAAAGAACAGGGAGGAGGTCATCCCTCAGGTCAGATGACCGTTGCATGTTTGGGGAGGGGCTTAGAGAGTTAGTCACTTGGGGACTTAGTGGATAAGAAGGCTGAGACAGGTCTATGGCCATACCACCCTGAACACACCCGATCTCGCCTGTTCTCGGAAGCAAAGAAGAGTTGGGCCTGGTTAGTACTCGGATGGGAGAAAGCAGAGACAGAAAGAGGATGGCTCTTGCCAAGTGGTGCATTTAAATATTCCAATATTCTTGAATCTAATCCACGCGCATCATTAGTTCACGAGACTGTCCCCCTCCTACCTAAGACAAAATCTATGATGCTGTCCCTAACATACCACTCACAAATCCTAGATTGACCTTCCAAAATTTGCTTTTTCCCTACAAGGGTATTCTTCATAGTTGTGGGGAGGGAATCACAGTATGATTTGCTGTAGGCCTTTACTGAACTAAAGTCAGCTCAAAACTTTGTTTTATTTTCCTTATTTTTAAAACCACGATTCTCTAGGGGCAGGAAGCAGGGCATTACTTAGGAGGAGAGTTGAGAAGTGTTCCTTAGGTGTACATCTGAAGAAACCATGACTGAAATCTTTCAAGAGGAGATGAAACCAAGAGGAGATTGGGGCCATATGCCTTAAGTCCTAGTTTCCAGGAAACGCTCTAAACAATAGATTGTTCTCCTTAAAATAAAAACTAAAAAATAAGTGACAGAAAAATAAATGATATGCTTCAGACAACCTTCCAGAATTATCTAGTTACTTTTCTTCTTCTAAACTTTTCTATCCTAGGGAATATCTGTGGCCAAGATCTTAGAAAATTGATAAAAAAAAATACGGTACTGGCAAACAGCGATCACGTAAGTACAGGGTGGACGGAAGGTCCTGGGACCCACTCTCAAGCTGCGTCTGAGTCTCTGAGCCAGATCAGAGGACACAATGGTAGCTCCTAGGATTTTTTCCTCCAGGTGGTTCCACTGTAGGCCATTGGCAAATGGATGTGACAATAATCGGGCCACCTCTGGGGGTGCTCCAGGACCCAGAATCTCCTCTCCCGTATAGCATAGGAGTAGGAGACTCATTAGCGAATTCACTGAAAAGATTGAGTTTCTACTTTCTGTTGTCAATGGCTTCTTGAGGGTCACGGCTGAGGTCACGGGAAAAGTGGCACGTTGGCTGTGAATTTACTACTGGTAATTTCCATCCCTGTCTGCCTGTGGCCTCCACTGGCAGGTGACTCATGGGTAAGTCCAAAAGAAGTTCAGCCTCGGGATGCCCTGGTGGGGTTGGCATGATGTGAAATGAGCTGCGCACCCCCCAGTACCATCCTTATCAGTAGCTGCGATAAAGCAGCATCTGCCCCCACAAAAAGTCAAGGGCGAAGGTCATCTGGCATTCCAAGGGAACTCTCCACTGCAGGGAGCCTTCTAATTGGCTAGTATTGATCGGTAAATTGTGTCCCTGCTGTGATTAATTCTGGCCCCCCCAAACTCCCGCAGCATGAGCGTGATAGGTCAAGGTTTGGGGCCTCTAAGCATCCTTTACAAATGGAGCTCAGGACCTTAAAGGTGCGAGTGAAAGGTTGCAGCTTGTTAACTCTCTCCCGGCTGCTAGTGCTAAGCCAGGAAGCCAGTTTCATTCAGCTTGCTCTCCCTAATAGAGGCTTAATGGGATGCTAATGTGAGGAACAGGAGTTATCAGATGGCTTGTATGATTTATGATGGATTTATTACCACTCTGAGTTCCCTTGATGTTCAGTGCATCCTTTGCCCATCCATCCCTGTTATTGGCCTTAGCAAATGGTTTCATAATTAATTAATTTTTTTTCCTGAAGGGGGTTAAATTATTTTTGCCCTGCTGCTTTCCCTCCATATTTAATTCCCAAGGGAGGATCCTTCTCTGTGTGCCTATCAAAGATGGAATATTCTAACTAACGGCTGTTCTCTCCGGTCTCCTCTCTTTCCTACCTACCCTGCCAGCCAAGGCCTAGGCCCTTCTTTCTAGAATAGGGGTTCTCAAATTTGATTCTTCGCTGGAATTATCTGGGAGAGCTTAGGCCTGGATCCTGTTTCCAGAGATTCTGATTTAATTGTTCTGGGGGTACTGCCTTGGTATTCGGAGTTTGAAAAGCTCCCCAGGAGATTCTAATGTGCAGTCACTGATGGGAACCATTGAAGTAGTATCTAAATTCTTCTTAACTGCTACCTCCCCCATGATGTCTTTTCCATGTTTACCAGTGGACATGATCTCTCATCCCCTGGAATCCGTATAACACTTTGTTTATGTCCTTGGAATCTATACAGTACTTTGTATATTTCCACTGACAGCTTCCTTACAGTTTACCTGTTTGTGAACTTGTCTTCTAGCCACTATTCAACCCTGAGCTTCCCGTGGGCAGGGACTGTGCCTGAGTTATCTTCGTGCTCCTTGCACGGAGCCGGAACTCAGTAAATACTTGTTGAGCAGAGTTTTACCAGTGACCGCACTCTCTGGGAAATGGGCCCCTGGCCCTCAGTCTCGCAGACATCTCAGGCCATGTGAGGGGATTCTGTCTTATGACCATGAAGATAGATTTTCCCTGCCAGTGTGTCCCTGCTGCCTCTTACCAGTCCTTCTCACCAGGATGGTTACATGTCCTGGTTTGCTGGGGACAGTCACTGTGTATGCCCTTGGTCCCAGCATCATTGTGAATAGCACCTTCTTTCACTTTCAGAGGTGTTCCGGTGTGGATGACAAATTATATGGTTCCCCTACTTCTCACCCTCCCTCTGCCCTCCTTCCTCAAGTCAGCCTAGAAAAGACATACTTCTTTGGGGCTTAGACCTTCTTTACTTGGGAAACTTAAGTAAGCTTCAGAAAGGTCTGTACTGATACTGTATAACTTCATGTATAAAAAAAATGGTAAAACAAACAAAACTCATCCCCAGCGTTAGAAGTCAGGATAGTGGTTTTCTTTGGGGTCTTCCAATGCTTGGGCTGGGACACACGGGGCACTCCTGGGATGCTGGAAATATTCTGCTTCTTTAGCTGAGTGTTGGTTACACAGGTATGTTCATTTGTGAAAATTCATCACATGGCAACACTTACCCATTTTCTGTATGCATGTTATACCTCCATAAAAAATTTTTTTAAAGGGAAGGCTAAATTATAATTAGTTGACAGAACTGCAAAAAAATCAATACTTATCCTTATTAATTAATACAATCACCTTGATTGAAGAATTTTTGTCAAGCACCCGCCAAGTGCTGCAATATACAGAGCAGCCAAGAAATCTGGTGTCTCTCTTCTTGGAGACATGTGCTGTTCTTGTTTTATTAAGAAAATGTATGTTGCCGGGGCGCCTAGGTGGCTCAGTTGGTTAAGCGACTGCCTTCGGCTCAGGTCATGATCCTGGAGTCCCGGGATCGAGTCCCGCATCGGGCTCCCTGCTCGGCAGGGGGTCTGCTTCTCCCTCTGACCCTCCCCCCTCTCATGCTCTCTGTCTCCCATTCTCTCTCTCAGATAAATAAATAAAATCTTAAAAAAAAAAAAAAGAAAATGTATGTTGCCAATCACCAAATACAATGCAGTCTTGTTTATTATATAATTCTTCCAATGACTCTACGACCTAGGTGGGTGGTTTCTCATATTACAGATGAGAAAGCTGTCACAGAGCTGATGAAAAGTGGACTGAGTTTACATGCAGGTTGAACTTACTCATAGTAAATTGAAAAATCAGCAGGATTTTCAGCTGTCTTGATGACAGAAGCAGATTAAATGTATGGCCTATCTTATTGATTGGGCAGAAATCAAGTAAGAAAGCTTAAAACAAGACAAAATTAAACTACAACTAGAACATAAACAATTTTGTGGCTTTAAGTAGAAAAGACCACAGACTCAGTAGCTGAATTGAGGTTAAGATCGATAGTTTTTGTGTTTCCAGAAGGTGTTATAAAATTCCAGGCACCATGAGGATCTCAGTCTCAGAGTAAGAGAATTTGCCGAGCGTTCAACACAAGCCCTGCCTGTGTTTGAGCCCCGTTCTCCTCTCCCAGGGCAGAGGTGGGGCAGCATGGAACCTTCCCAGAGAGTCCTTAATGACTGTCCCCATCTCCTTTCCATTCTACTCCCACTAAGCACGACCAAGAGAGAAATGTCTTTCCTTTTTGGATGCAGCTGACGTGGGCAAATTAAGTGAATTAATTTTCATTATTACAGGTAATAAATAAATCTTGTGGTGAAATAAATCATATATGTAATACTGGATTAAAAAAAATGTGGCTCAAAACACACAAAGGTGAGTAAAAACAGAAACTAACCAAAACAGAGAATGTCAGAGAGTTATCTATTCGATCAAAAATAAAACAGCAAAATCCTGGGGCCTCTGGTACCGTACTGAAGTGAGTTTTAGCTACTCATGCTATGTTAGCTGTTGATGAAATGTCATTGAGTTAAAATAAAATAAGTCTGTAGTCCCAGATAACACTCTACAAGATCAAATAATGTTAGGCCACTATACCCAGTTATATGAAGAAATAACTCATAGCAATGTACCAATATGTCAAGATTTTTCACGGGAAGCGATATGAAAACTAGCTGGATGGTGTCAGGCTTGTTTAAAAGCTCATTTGCTCCCCTTCGTCATTGTCCTTTCACCTTTCTATGTCATATATCCTGGTCTCTTGTCGATTTGGTTGTCAAAGTACCAGCTTAATAGTGCTGCTCCCTCCACAGAGATGTGTTAAATGTAAAGATGGCCAAGTTCCCTGCCGAAAGGGAAATGCAAAGGGCTGGAGCCAGCTGAAGTCATGAGATATCCGGTGACAATAAGACTGTGTCATTTTATGACACGTCTCCCCGAGGTACCAATGAACTTTACACAGTTTTTTTTCTGCTTTATTATTCTGACATCCTGGGGAAAAAAGAGAGAGAGAGGACGAGGAAAGACATTTCCATTCTACACAAAGGAAGGTTGGGCTCAAAGAAGTTAAATGAATTGCTCTGGATCGCTTTAGTTTTTGGGATTTCCTGGTTTCTGTAAACAACCACCAATCTGCCTGCACCTCTCACACATGCAAGCACACCTCTCTCCACAACCCCACGGCACTCTGCACTCAGAGGAGCGGAGTTCATGTCTGTGATGGCAGCGGGGCGTCTGAGGTCAAGGAGGACGCTCAGAGCTTCCCGCCACCTGAAATGCCTCACAACACAGATCATGCACACCATCCCTTCCTGGTTCCGTGAGACAAGTGTTTGTTTCATTAAACTCAACCTGTTTGGGGTCCTTTTCCACCTCCTGAGATTTCACATCTACAAGATCCAGTTAGCGTACCCAAGTCATAGGAGGCTGTCCAACAAGACGACTCACTTTCCAGCTTTTGAGTCGAAAGACCTGAGTTGAACTTCTAGTTCTGCCCACTTCACTGAAGAGAAGATCTGTGTCTGTCTTATTCTGTCAAATGGTCAAGTTGAGTAACCTCTTGTGGCTTCCGATTTCTTATCTAAAGGGTATTTTGGAGAACTGATTTTATTTTTTTAAGGGCTGACTAATTTTAAACAGTATAACACAGGAGTTGTCAAAGTGCAGTGTAGTGTGTGCGCTATCGATTTATGGAAATAAAATTTTACTAGAACACTATCATGCCCATTCATTTAAGGCTATCATTTGTTTATCGTCTACCCTTGCTTTTTTGCTACAATGTCAGAGTTGAATAGTTGCTGCACACAATAGGATGAACTATGGGTTAGTTGCTTAATCTGTTTTGATTTTTAGGTTGGTTCTTACTCCTTATTAGGTGCTCCCAATTGGTCATTCTCTGGTCATTCTATCCTTCCCTAGAAAGGGATTGACTACACTTTCTTTTAGTAGTGGTTTCCTAGAGAGTTTTGACTTCACTTTGGGAACTTCTACATCTTCATAATAATGGGAAGTTCCTCTGCAGTGGATGGGGTTTGCATGGACTGGGAACAGGAGTGAGTGGGAAAAGCTGTATTTCCTACTCCTTGAGTGGGCTCAGTGAGGGGCCATCACAGACATCACTTTAGCCTCTTAGCTCTATGTATTTTTTTGGTCAAGGTTTCCATAATTTGATTTTTAGTATTGAAATCTTTAAACAGAAACAGTTTTGTTTTTTTTTTTAAAGGAGGGGTATGTGGTATCAGGAACAAGTCTAAATTTTTTCCCCCAAATTTCAACATTGCTTAAAAAAAAGAAAAGGGGCAGCTGGGTGGCTTAGTCAATTAAACATCTGACTTATGATTTTGGCTTAGGTCACGATCTCTGGGTTGTGAGATCAAGCCCCGTGTCGGGCTCCAAGTTGAGCGGGGAGTCTGCTTGAGATTCTTTCTCTCCCTCTCCCTCCCACCACCACTCACGCTCTTTCTCTTTGGACAAAAACGAAAAGAAAAAGAAAAAGAAAAAAAGGCCATTCATGATTACTTTGTGAGAACAATACAGTAAAAAGAGGCCTGCTTTGGGAAGTCAGAAAATCTGGGTCCAAGTCAAAGTTCATCTTGGTTTTATTATGTTGGGCAAGTCACTTAGTTTCTGATTATCATTTGCTTCATAAAGAAATAGGGATAATAATAATAATATTTGTTTCACTGCATGGTTTTGAAGCATAAAAGAGAATGCAGTAGAAAGCTTTGTAAACTATAAAGCCATCTATAAATGTGACCCATATATATAACAAGGTCTGTTCCAGGGTTTCTGATTCCTTTCCTTTGGTTTATGTTTTTCTATTTATATCAAACTCACAGTTTTAATTATGGATGTTTTACAAAAGGGTCTGGTATCTGACAGGATTAATCCCTAAGAATGTGTTTTGCTAGTTTTTCCTGTTTAGAGTTTTGAGCCCTCGTTATAAGGTAATGCACCAAGCTTGGGAATTAGTGCCAATTTTAACGACTTCCAAGAAAAGTCCTGTTGCAGTTTTGGATAGAATTATTTTAATAATTTAAGGTTAAGAAGTCTTGGCATCTTTATGTTGAATTTTTCCATCTAGTAAAAATGTAACTCTTCTTATTAATTATTAAAACCTCTCAATGAAGGTTTTAAAAAATTTAATCCATTTCTCACTGAATTTGTAGGTATTTTATATTTGTTTCTATTGGAATAGCTTCTTTTCTGTTTTATCATCTCTGGTTATTGGGAATACATAAGGAATACTATTCCTTTTTTGGTATTTCTCTTATTCCAAGCCATTTTATGGCTCTTTATTAATTAAGAACACTTTTAACTAATTTATTTGGTTTTCCCAGTTACATACTTCTGTGATTTTCGAGTACATCATTATCTTAATTCACCTAACTGAATCCTTTTGTTTCACAACTTACTGCCCTAGCCAGAGAATCTAAAGTGATGACACTAGAGGATATTTATGTGTGTTTGTTCCTGATTTTGGATATTTCCAGTGTTTGCCTAGTAAATATAATCTTTATTGATTTTAAGCCAAGAGCACCTTTATCACATTCCAGGGGTCTCCTTCCAGTTTATTCAATTGTTTACTTTATAATTAGGAAAAGGTGTTGATTTGATCAAATGTGGTGTCTATGAAACTATCACCTAAGTTAATTATTGTTGAATTGTGAATACTCGGTGGATTATTTTTTCCTTGCAGATCAGTCTCTGTGGGCAGCAGGCTGGCTCTGCTAACAGTGGTAAATGTGTACACCATGTCACTGTGAGCTTGAATACCTCAGTGCCCACGGCCACGCTTAGGAAAGTGGGCCGACGCAGAAGCCGAAGGTGCGGGAGGGAATCCCCCTGACGTCCTCTTCTTGGGCACGTTCTCCAAAGTTGGTAGCTTTGAACAATTCTTTCAGGTCTTGGCAGCTGACATCACAGTTGTTCAGACTAAGGAGAAAAGACATTACAGGGGGCGGCATGGAATATATAGAAAGAGTTCAGGACATGCCACCCCAAAATAGGTGGCTTTGCCATATTGATTACTTTGAATTGAAAACAGCAGAGGCAAGAAGAGCAATCTGACATTTCTTTTTCTTCCTAGAAGCAGGAGATAACATTCTCAGGTGAAAGTTGCCCTCCTGTATTAGAAGAAAGAAACAGCATTGTCAGAGAAGGGGACTCCCCGACTGAGATAATTTCATATAAACAGATCTTCCTCTATTCTCCTGTTATAGTATAGCTCCTTTTCTACAATTGTTATTCTTTGTTCAACCCAGAGCATAAGCCCTTAGGCCTAGTCACTTCTTTGGGGCTACATCTTTCTTGTGGAGGCTCCTGTTACCATGTAAATAAAATGTATACACTTTTCTCCCAATACTCTCCTGTTCTGTCACTTCCCAGCTGGAGGTGGTAGGAGGGTGGAGGAAATTTTAACTTCCCCTACCATGGGAATGAAACTCAGTGGCCTGCTCAAGAAATATGAGGTTAGGAAGTTGTCAAAAGCGGGGCCTAGTCGGTGCATCTCTCCCTCCAAATGAAGGAGCAGGCCGTGCTCCCTCAGCCAGGCTCGACAACCCCTCAGCTTGCCTGTGGAGTCTGCTGGTGCCTCTGGGTTTCAGACCAAGAGTGGAATTTCAATGCCATGGGTCTTGCATTTTAAATGCCAATCCCCAAAATATCCTCTAAAATGTAGACAAATGAACTGCTAACATCAGAGTCTATACCAGGCTCTTGCTGATACTCTGGCCACTTGGATGACCTTTAAACATGGCATTTAAAAAAAAGTGAGCAGTGTTTTCCTCTTCTCCTGGCAGCTCAGAATAGCTGTTTCCTTTCTTATAAACAAGTCATATCTCTGGGAATTTCTAAAACCTAATGTTGTCTGCTCAGAAGCCATGACTCACACTATTTCCTGGCAATCCTCACAAATTCATGAACACCTCTTGAGGAAAGAATCCCAGACAACAAGAGTGGTCACAGAAAGTCTCAGATTCCTTCACTTCAAACACAGGAAGCTGAGAGACAAAGGAAAATACCACCAATAGTCCCTGGCCACGGCATCCCCCCTCTTCTTGGCTGAGCTCACATCTGGGGCTATCTGAGCAGGAAGGGGAAACCCGCCTGGAAACTTGTTCCAGCCTGTCTTTAGGTCACCGCCCACCCAGCAGCCCTGCTTGGGAATTTACCTAGCTCAGCTTCTTCTCGAATCTGGGGGTACAGGTTCTCCGAGGGGGGACTCCCCAGGGAAATTACCAGGAGGTCACACATACTGAATGGTGGGGCTTCCTAGCTGCTCTTAGGAGGAACCCTGTGGCAAAAGTGTCTCCTTTCTGCACATTGTCTTCCCAGGACTACCCCTCCTCCACCCCCCCGGCCTGGCTCTCCAATTGTTTAGTCCCTCTTGAGCACCACATCATTTTTCCTCATACTTCCTAAATTGTCAAGAAACAGAGCGAAACCATTTTTATTTGGCTTCTGCCATATCAACAGTATAAAAACCTCTGTGTGTGTGTGTGTGTGTGTGTGTGTGTGATGCATATGTAAACTATAATGCAAGGGCCTTGGTTGAAGAGACTGGGGCAGAAAACTGAAAATGCTCTGTGTAAACAGGATGTTGCTTCAGCTCTACTCATTTCTTGGCTTTATACTAATGAAAGGACCAAGAATTGATCTGTTTATGGCCCAGCAAATGCCCTGTGGTGGAAGGGTTAATCCCAGCTGGCCCACAGAGTATCCTGAAATCAGTCTAACTCGGACCAGAACACTGGAAGTCTGAAGTGTCCATAACTGCATGATCTGTGAGATAATCATGCTTAACGTATAGAAAATGTGATGGATGTGCCAGACATTTTCTCAGTTGTCATGACCTCATAGTTTTTGGTATTTCACAAATAAGGAAGCAGTACTGGACAAGTGTAATTATTTGTTCACGATTTTTAAAGAAGTCATGGTGAAGCTGGAACTTAGATCTACCTGGAAGCTAGGTTCTGGTTCTAAGAGAGTGCAATGGGATGAGAAGGGAGAGAGAGAGAAAGAGAGAGAAGAAGAAAGAGGACAAGCATGTGTGTGAGTGTCATATTATAATTTATAATAAGAAATATATATTTGGTCTTCGTCCCCATTTCTGGCATAGAGCTTTTAAAACCCTTAGAATTCCCTAAGGGATGAGAAGGCTCTAGGTGCTTTTGTTACGTTAATGAGGTGACTTTTGGAAGCACCTGAGGATGGGTGTGGGCTGGTTGTCAGGGGATCCAGCCCTGTGGTTGTAGAGCTGGAATTTTCACTCTTTCTTACCCCCCCTACCTGTCCTCCCGGGAGGGGAAAGGAGCTGGAGATTGAGTTCCATCTCCAATAGCCTGTGATTTAATCAATCATGCCTATGTGAAACCTCCATAAAAATCTAAAGGGATAGGAGGGGGATTTGGAGAGTTTCTGAGTTGGTGAACACATGGAGATGCAGGGAGAGTGGTGGGTTGGAGAGGGCATGGAAACTCCACGCCCTTTCCCTTGGAGCTTGCTGTATGCATCTATCTCTTCCATCTGGCTGTTTCTGAGTTATATCCTTTTATAAGGAACCAGTAATCTAGTCGATAAAATGTTCCTCTGAGTTCTGTGATCTGCTCTAGCAAATTAATTGAACCCAGGGTTTGTTGGAACCTCCAACCTATAGCTGGTGGGTCAGAAGCACAGGTGACAATCTAGCCTTATGATGAACATCTGAAGTGGGGGTGCAGACTTGTAGAACTGAGCCCTCATCCTGTGAGATGTGATGCTATCTCTGGGTACATAGTATCAGATTGAATTGAATTGTAGGATGCCCAGCTGATGTTGGAGAGTTACTTGGCGGTGTGGGAAAAATCTCCACACATTGGAATTGGTGACCAGAATTAAAATGAGTATTACACTAATATAATATACTAATTTCATTTCTTCCTCAGCTCTGTAAGATGACCAACTTATTCAACTTTGCCTGGGACCCTTCCATTTTTAACACTGAAAGTCTCACATCCCTGAAACTCTCTCAGTCTTGGGCAAACCTGGACAGTTGGTCGTTCTATTGGTCTCCATCTGGAAAATTTCTGCTACAGATCACATGGATCATTAGAAGACAAAGGCACTCCATTTATGACCTGAAAGAACCTGGGTCATTGGGGGATACAGTTGAAATCCACATGCAGTATGCATAACCTGTCTCTAAACCTCTTACAGAGATGGTATAATTTTGGGCATATAAAAGGCATGGAATAGTTGTTGACTTGATATATAAAGATCACAGCAGTTCATGTATCAACATTTGTGGGATGAGCACAATTGCAAATAATATAATTTTAGGTAAAACCAAATCCATGAACAGTGAATTTTTTTATACAAAGTCCTTGTTTTCTATATAAATGTACAATTTCTTTGAACCACACGAAATTATATATCTTGACTAGTTTTTTTATGCCTGAGTCCAGGAGTATTCACTTTTTATAAAAACTGTGCTTCTAAAGGGTACTGTGAAAAAGTAGATTTTTGTAAATCATATTTTTCAGTGCATTAGGATGTTATTTTATAGAGCCAATATAGCCTGGTTGGTTTTGCAAAGGTTGGTTTTAGACATGCAGTTACTATGTTAAGTGAAAGTGGAAAATACCTGTGCCAAATCACTTTGGGAACAATAAACTTCCAGAGTAATATGAAGCTGGCGGATCTGGTTCTGCCCTGATATATCAGTTTAAATCTTCAACAAAACAATTTCCCGTTTTCTCTGGAAATACAAAGAACCAACTTCCTTTTCTTCTATGGCCGTCTCTCTCACCCCAATCTAAAACCGCCCCTAGTCAGACACCTGCTTCCTCTTAACTTACAAAGTTTCTTTGGTGCCTCATCTTTCTGATGTGATGCGTCTGGGTTTTGTTTTGTTTTACAGTACGACTTTCAAAGAACATCAGGAAGTGGTAGTGAGCCAGGTAGGATCTTGATACTGGGAGGAGGTTTCTCCTGCAGTAATGGTCTGGGGGTGACCAAAGTGGTATCAGTAACAAGCAAACCCTGAAATGTGATCAACCTATAGCTCAGTTCAGCTCAGCTCTCTCCAGTTACTTGATAGAACCTTTGTTTCCATCTGGAGAGAGTAGCTAAGACCTTAGATGCTCTCTACAGTAGAAGAAAGTTGGTTTCCAGTGGCAACAATCAAAAGGAAAAGTCAGGGACAACCTCTCTTTTTCTCCTACTTTCTTAAAGGCAAAATAGGGACCTTGGAACATTCATGTGCACTGTAGCCACTGCCTGGGTGGGAGTATCTGCTGTTTTCTCTCAAGGGTCCTTCCTTGGCTCTCCTCCAAATGTTCTTATAGTTGTTTTAAAGTTCTAAATTTGGCTTGACCCAAGCTCGGGAAGGGCATCTTTCTTTTTCACCTCTCCTTCAGGAGAAAAATGAGACTGATATTTATGGAGTTTTGTTACTTCTTTAATAAATGACTCCTTGGGATTGTTGGTTCGAAGACTGGCCCCATTCACAGAGGGCGAGGAGAGACTGAAGAAAGAGGCAGACCACTCCGGATTGGTAGGTGGCAGGATTAATAAACAAAGGAACTTACATCTGAGGCTTGAGTAGATCTCCACATCCACTGCCACAGTCTTAGAAGTTTGTAGAGAGGCCCTACCTGGGTTTTGTCACGAAGATCATCCAGATGGTCTCAACAACACTTTGTGCTTCAAGGCTGTGTCCTTGGAACAGTTCCCACTGTGGGAATGGTGGGCAGAACATACATTCCAAGGACAAGGGAGGTGGTAAGGAGCCCCCAATTCCCTGGGTCTGGCTCCAGGGTCAACCAGTGGTCATGTCCTCCTGATTACCTCCTCTTAAAGGAATGCAATTCCAGGAAAAAGACAGTTGGAGGGATAATGTCTCAGAAGGAGGTAACTGGACTGAATTAGCCATTGTGGTGAGAGATACTCCACATTAGGCATTTCCAGGAGGCTGGAGGTTGTCAGAAATGCTCCTATTGATTCTGTCCACTGAAGTGTGTACATGTTGGTCAAATGCCTTTCACGGACATTCGTAGGTTGTAAGGCTGAAGAGAGAAATGCTCTTCCTGTCCGTTGTTAGTGCTGGTTTGTCGTTTCAAATGGAAGAAGTAGTGCTGAAACAAGCCAGGGAAATTGTACTTCCTCGAACATCTGAAATACTTTTTGAAGAACAATTCCCTCCACTTCTTCCTATGACACCTTTTACTTCTATTGAGGGAACAGGAAATAATGACTATGAGTATTTCATAGGGTGTTGGAAGGGGAAGGAGTCTTTCTGATGTGACTGTATAATGTCCTCATCTTTAGAGATGAGGAAAGTAGGCCCAGAGAAGTAAAGGAAATCACCCTAGACCTCACAGTGAGTTTGCATGTGTGACTCAGGCCAAAGCTCAGTTTTCCTTTCTGATACCCTATAATTAATTACCTGGGAATAATCTCAAGATGACGTGTTCCAAACCCTGGAAACAAATGCATCAGCCCCTCCCTTTTCCTCTCGTTCAGATCTCACCTGTGCTTTGTTTGGTAATGACCCTGACATAGCTGGTTTGCCACGCGTCCCATGGGCTCCTCAGAGAGCATTAGTCATGGGTTCTTGTCTCAAGGGCCCTGATTCATTTCTAGCCATGATTGCATCAGTGTACATGGGTGTCTCTGTGTGAGAGATGTGGATATTTCTCCAGTCAATGTGCGAGAGTTTGCCTGAGCTACAACCACCCCTGTTCCCTGCCCCCCCCATCACACCCCTTCAGCTATGACTAAAGAATAAAGCAAAGAAGGCACACCCACTTGGGACTTCTTACAGACTAGAGGTTCGGTCCTCTTAAAGATTATAAATGCTGCCGTAGGAAACATTAAGAATTAAAATCATGATTGTGTTGGGCATTTGCTTTGTGATCCTTACTAGCATTTTGAATCAGGAGATAAAGTGAAGTTGGCATTTTCATTGGTCCCTTGCAAAAGTGGTTGGGCAGGGTACTCATGCTTGTTGGAAAAGTGCATGGAGATCTTGAGATAAAAGGTTTTATATGAGGGAAAGGTTATTGCTATTATTTTGAACTTTCAGAGTGGTTTCCTTTTTGCATATTTATGCTATTAATATAATCTCAGTAGAAGGCTTAATGTGCAAGTTGCTAAGCACATTGCCCAATGGAAAAAATTAAATTATACAACTACTGCAATGATAAGGCAGTTTTCAACTACATTTAATGATCTCTTTCTTAAGTGGAGAAACTCAATGAAATCTTAAAGTATCCTGGAAAAGTTTCAAGAATGAAATAGTTGAATTTTAAGATCTATGTTTTAGGTAAAGACCAAATAATATTCTCTCTATTAAAAAAATAAAGGCAATATTTAAACGTTTCAGAATTGTGTGATATATGTCATCAGAGAAACTGGATGAAGAAATGGACAAGGCTGAAAACAGAAGTAGATATATTCTTTAAAACAATTTGTGAAAGAGGCAGAGGATTTGGGGGTCTTTGGTGAAATCAATCTGATGTTGACCTAAAACCTATCTCAGCACTAGGTTTTGAGGTAGGCTATGCAGCACTTGACTGGAAAAGTTGGGCACCATTTTTTCTTAAATAGTTAAAGCTGTGGCTTTGGCCTTGTAGATCACGTTTTAACAGTTCTTAAGAAATGGGGATGAGGTCCACAGTGTCCCTGAGTGGAAATTTTATTGTCTAAGCCATTTATGGCCGCGTAAGTCTGTTTCAGACAACGCTGTGAATTGGTTCAGCTACATATTTATGATCTCCAGTTTTTGCTGGGTCCTCATCACCACTCACGATCCTATGCTGCATTTCCCCAAGAGAAGATTCAAAATTGTCACTGTTCTCACTCTGAGCAATCTCACACTTGGCTTATGATATTATCTCCTAATTCACAGAAAATGCCTAATCTGTCCAGCAAGAACTCTCCATTTCTTGTTCCTCTCACTTAGAAACGGTGACAGCCACACTCCTCTCCTCCTTCCTTCCTTTCCTTCAAACTCCTCCTCTGTTCACACCCAAGCATGTGCTCTGGGCTGCAGTCAGGCCCACCCCCATCTCTTCTTCTTTGCTTAGTCACCCCCTCTCTAGTGTGTTTTCAATCACTCTTTTTATTTTTTATTTTTGTCCTAAGCACATAAACACACTCAATTCTTTCCCATCTTAAAAAAGCATATACAACTTTCCCTTGACCCAGGATTTCCTAGCTACCATAAGGCTCCTTTCCTTACATAGTCACAAGAGTAGATTATACTCATTACTTTTATTTCCTTACGCTTAATTTATTACTTAGCTTAAACCCCATCTGCACCCCTCCCCAGGAAATTCTCTCACCAAGATCACCCAGCATCCGCTGAAGTCCAAATCCAACGGCCTTTTTGTTAGGCTTTATATTCCTTGACATTCTGTGGTAGTTTCTTAGGGTCAAATCTTTGGTGTCATTATGACTCCTCTCTTTCTCTCACATCCTACATCTGGTCTGACAGCACATTCTCTCAGCTCTACTTTCAAAATCTATCTAGAATTCAACTGCTTCTCACCATCCCACTGCCACCTGGTCCAAGTTACTATCACTTCTTGCTGGATTATTGCAGTGGTTTCTTAACTGGTCTTCTAGCTCTGCCCTCGCCCTCCTACAACCTGTTACCAACCTGTAGCCAAAGGATTTAATGCTTAAATTAGATCATGCTGTTTCTCTCCTCAACACCCTCCAACGACTTCCCATCTCATGCTGAGTGAAAGTCAAAATTCTTAGTAGAACACACAAGGCCCTACGTGTTCCTCCCTTGGGTACCTGTCTATCCTGATCTTGTACAACTTCTGTCTCCCCAGACCCAGGACTAGCACGAGGCAAGAGAGGTGCTGGGGGTGCACAATTTAAGAAGGCTCTCACTCTCAGGGTCGGTCATGTGACATTATTGACAACTTCTTAAAATCCCTCTTCTTTTTTTAAAGATTTTATTTATTTATTTGAGAGAAAGAATGAGAGAGAGAGCATGAGAGGGGTGAGGGTCAGAGGGAGAAGCAAACTCCCCGCTGAGCAGGGAGCCCGATGCAGGACTGGATCCCGGGACTCCAGGATCATGACCTGAGCCGAAGGCAGTCGCTTAACCAACTGAGCCACCCAGGCGCCCAAAAATCCCTCTTCTTAAAGCTCTCCTTTCCTTGGCTGATTTTCTTTCAACTTCTAAGGACTTTCCCCTTAATTCCAATACCACTCCCATCTAAATGGCATGGTATAGTTGGGAGATAGTCAGATTTTTGATTTTTGCTGTGCAAAATCTGTGATATTAGATTGCTTGAGTTCAGTTTCTGCTTCTAGAACAATGTGGTCATAGACGAGTTATTTAAACTTTCTAAGCCTCAATTTCTCCATCTGTAAAATTTAAATCATAATGCCTTCCCCATTTTATTGTTGTGAGATTTAAATAAGTCATGTAAGCATTTAGCACAATGCTTGGCATATAGCATGTGCTCGAAAGTATTAGTTATTATAAAGATAATAATAATTATTACTTCTGAGTGCATCCTCTTGAAGTCCACTGTCCTCTCTGGTGAACCAATTGAGTTTTTCCAGAATAAGGGCAAAATAATTTTTGATACAAAAGCAAGTAATTTTGTCTGTAAAGGTAGAGAACAGAATGACATATATCACATTCCTTCCTTGTAGGAAAAATATGACAGGTCACACTTTTGCCAAGAACAAAGTTAATTAAAACAGTATTCCTAGAAAGAAAGAGGACAGGACATTAGCAAAATTTCCTCATCACATCATATGTTGAAGTCACATTATATCAGCAACATATAAGGAGGAAGAGTAACTATAATCACATGTGTCCTCAGAGATTTCTTTTTTTTTCTTTTTTTTTCCTTTCCCAGTTTTATTGAGATATAACTGACGTATAACATTGTGTAGTTTAATGTGTACAACCTGTTGATTTGATACATTTATATATTGCAAAATGATCACTGCCATATCATTAGCTAACATAACTGTCCTGTCACATAAACATCATTTCATTTTGTGGTGAGAACATTTAAGATTTACTCTCCTAGAGACTTTTAAGTATATATTATAGCATTATTGGCTATAATCACTA
>NC_138371.1:25936249-25987998 GCF_054177405.1 Leptonychotes weddellii
GATTTCTACTTGGCACATCAATGGGCTGAATCTTGGCATACATGGGTATCTATAAGGCATATAAAGGTAAGTGCTTGATGACTCTAACTTACATTTTTCTAAAACTCTGTCACTAGAGAGAATTTTGTGTAGTTAACAACGATTTTGTGAGTCATCCTGCGAGATGCAGCTTTAGGAAGTATACTGAGGGAACACTAGCTAAGGGCTCAGCAGGGAACCAGGTGGTCCTTCTGTCTGGAGTCCTCTGTCCTCAGATTCCATTCAGGCCCACTCAGGTGCCAGCTCCCTAATTCCCGAGTCAGAACGTCCAACCGTCACTCTTCCTCTCACTACCCTTTTTAATGGTTTTTCACAGCTCTTGTTTCCCTGAAATTATTTTGTTTACTTTTTGTTTCCTTTTTTAACATCTGCCCTCTTTGTAAGTTCTATGAGAACATGGATCTTGCTTGTTTCTAGAAACTGTGACAGTGCCTGACCCTTGAAGACATACACTGCTTGCTGAATAAAAGAGGTGACACCTGGTTGCCAAACCACAGGTAACTTGATTCTCAGAGACTAATTGGTGACCAACGATGTCTTCACTTGAGTGTTGAAGGAAATAGTAAAAATTAGTGAATCTGATAAAATTACGGTCATGCTGTGATTTCAGGATGCTGTGGAAAGAATATAAGATTTGTATTCCCTGAGAAAACTGATTCAGGCCTTCATGGCCCATTGCCTGTCGTCTCTTTTTTTTTTTTTTAGATTTTATTTATTTATTTGAGAGAGAGAATGAGAGAGAGAGAGAGAGAGAGCACACGAGAGGGGGGAAGGTCAGAGGGAGAAGCAGACTCCCTGCTGAGCAGGGAGCCCGATGCGAGACTCGATCCCAGGACTCCAGGATCATGACCTGAGCTGAAGGCAGTCGCTCAACCAACTGAGCCACCCAGGCGCCCTGTCGTCTCTTATCTAGTCTCCCTATCTCCAGTCTGGTCCCTTTCGGTCACCCATAACACTTCCAGAAGGACATTAAAAAAAATGCAAACTTCATTTGCCAACATTGCTGAAAATCCTTCCGTGGTTCCCTATTTTTTTTTTCAAGTAAAGGCATTTTTTTTAACCAGGTCCTGCACGATCTCCTTCTTGCCTACATCTCATTTCCTAACATTTTTTTGGCTAGTTAAGAGTACAGGATGCATGTGAAATGTCTTGTAATCCTTTGAGCCCATCATGGGTTTGCAGTTAACTTGCCTTTGCACATGCTCTTCCTTCCATCTGGAACGTGATCTATTCTTCAAGGTTTGGTCAGATATTACCTTCTTGGGGCTCCCTTAGTGCTCTCTGCTTACCTCAGTCATCACACATTCATTCTGTGCTGGACCAGGAGAACTTCTAGAGAGTGGGACTGGAATTGCATTAGTGTCTGCTTTCTTTAGAGTCTAAAGACCTAGGGTGTGAACCTCCTGTACGTCACACAGCTTGTTGTGTGTGGCAGCTCTGGCCAGCTACAGAGGGACAGCCAACAGTCAGAGAAAGGGTGTGGCCTTCTTTCTGCTTCCCTTCTAGTCTTACTCTCTCTTATTGCCGATCTTGCTTTCTGACCCCTCACATGTTGAAGCTCAAGGCAGGACTTAGTAAATGTTTAATGATTTCTCTTCTTCTGGTTGCATCCATGGCCTCCTTGGAGACATTACTGGGGCTCTCTTACCTGGAATTTTTAAAAAAATTTTTTTTACAAAAGATTTTATTTATTTATTTGACAGAGTGAGAGAGAGAACGAGCACACAGGCGGGGGGAGCGGCAGGCAGAGGGAGAGGGAGAAGCAGGTTCCTTGCTGAGCAAGGAGGCTGAAGCGAGGCTTGATCCCAGGGTCCTGGGATCATGACCGGAGCCAAAGGCAGATGCTTAACTGACTGAGCCACCCAGGCGCCCCTCTTACCTGGAATTTCTTTAACATAAGTGAATGAACTTCTCTTGTGACACTGCATGGGAACCTCAACCTGGCCCCATTGCCCTACCACCAAAAAAAAAAAAAATAAATAAATCCAGGCCAGCGTCCTTTTCTTGCTCTCAACCTATTTTTCAAATAAGCGTGGGAAGCCTGCCTTGCCATGCTCAGAAACCTCATTATTTAAGTAACAAACTTCATACTCTTTTGATATGGTGTGGTGTCATTGGTCTTGACATCAGAACTGAATTTTGGATGGGGGTCCATCCTGCGAGGGGGCCAGCAATAATTGGTGCAGCAAGCAGGGTGATCACATTGTTTATATCGTCCGATGTTTAGTAGAGCCATCTAGCTCTCCACGGTCGCTGTTGGCATGATAGATCTTTTCCCCTCCTTTTATTTTCAATTCCTGTGTCTCTTTCAATCTAAATTATGTCTCCTATAAACAGTATATAGTTGGATTTGTTTTTTGTTTTGTTTTGTTTTTTTTAATGCAATCTGATAATTCCTTTCTTTTGACTGGGTTGTTTATTTCATTCACATTTAAAGTTAGGGCCTTCACTTTGCTGTCCGACCCATACCACCACCCATCTCTAGAACTCCATCTTCCCAAGCTGAAATTCTGTCTCCACTAAACACTCACTCTTCAGCCCCCTAACAACTCGGACGACCGCCCTTCTATTTTCTGTGTCTGTGGCTTTGTCTAACTAGTTACCTCATGTAAACAGAATCGTACAGTATTTGTCCTTTCATGTCTGGCTTATTTCACTTACCATCATGTCTTCAGAGTTCACCCATGTTGCAGCATATGTCAGAATTTCCTTCCTTTATAAGGCAGAATAATATTCCATTGTATGTACATATTACATTTTGTTTATTCATCCATTGCTGGAGAGTTGGGTTGTTTCTACCTTTTGGCTATTGTGAATAATGCTGCTGAGAACATGGGTGTATACAAATATCTGAGTCTCTGTTCTGATTCTTTTGTGTATATAACCCAGATTTCCTTAGTTTGTACTTAACACTTTGTTTCTTCCAGGAACCCACCCATGATACATTACATTTAGTTTTCATATCTCTTTAGGTTCCTCTTGGCTGTGACGGTTTCTCAGACTTTCTTTATTTTTGATGATTTTGACAGTTTTGAAGAATACTGGTCAAGTATTTTGTAGGATGCCCTTCTATTGGGATTTTTCTAATGTTTTTCTCATGGTTAGACCACTGTTAATGGAGTTTTGGAGGAGAACCACAGAGGTCAAGTGCCATTTTTATTATATCATATCAATGGTACATATTATCAGCATGACTTGTCACTGTTGATATTGACCTTGATCACTTGGCTGAGATAATGTTTTTCAGGTTTTTCCACCATAAAGTTATCCACCTTGTCCCCTGCCCCCCCAATTCTACACTGATTCTTTGGAAGGAAGTCACTAGGAGTATTCTGCTCTTAAGAAGTGGGGAGTTATGGTTCCCTTATTAAGGGTGAAATATCCACATAAATTATTTGAAATTCTCCTGCCAGGATATTTGTCTTTTCTTCCCCATCTATTTATTTATTCAACCATTTTTTGTATTAGTATGGACTCATGGATATCTATTTTAACTGTGGGTTACAATCCGGTACTATTTTATTTATTTATTTTTGCTAAAATTTTTCCAACTTTGGCCACTGGGAGCTCTTTTATTTGTCCCCTGTATCCCTTTGGCACATCCCTATCAATGTAGGATTTAATGTTTTTAGTAGTTTATTTTCTGTCATTATAAGATGTTCCAGGCTCATTTTATGTATTTCCTGTCCCTGCTCTAGAATCAGTCATTTCTCCAAAGAAACCATTTCTTTTTATTGGAAAATGGTATTAGAAACCAAGATCTGTGCACTAGGTGTGCTCATTACTGTTGTTTTTCATGTCTCACAATTTTTTTTGCTAAAACTGGACATTTTGATAATATATTACAGCAACTCTACATACCAATTCCTTCCCCCACTCTGCAGGAGTGGTGGTGGTGGTGATTGGCTTTGTCAATAATGTTTATTGGTTAGGTCACTTGACTGAACTAATTCTGTGACATCTGTTTCCCCCACAGTGTGTGGCCTCCAATATCCGTGCTTACCTTGTTTTCCCCTTATTTTTGCCTTTAAGGCTGGCTATCTAAGGGTCATCTCTGGGTCTGGGTTGACATAAGCTGCTTATTGGTCAAAGGTTGTACTTAGCCCTTTTAGCCAGTTAGATTTTTGCTCTTTACCTTTTGATGTGTGTATGGCTTAGAGGCTGAATCACAGTTCAGGGAATTTGTGTTTATAGCCCCACATTCAGCCCAGGACTAGTACCTTGGAGCTTCTTTGTCTGATTTCTCCCAAGAGGGCTCAGCCTGGGGCATGCCCATAATCTTCCAATTTGTCAGGGGTGAGTATGGTTTTATTTCTAAGCCTGGCTTCCTAGGACTCACCCTTGGGTCAGAACTCCTTATTGTTCACTGTCTGGTCAGAAGCCATGTTTAAGCCCCTTGTGCCAGCAAGACTTGCACCCTGGGTTGACTGTGACCCCAGGAGGGCTTTTCCTCGTTGCTTTTTCCTGGTTCTATTAAACTTCTGGCTGCTCTGCTGTCTTGCTTGTATCTCAGAGCTTTCCGATTCTTCTTAATTACTCTGTACCATGGTCTCCAATGTTTTCAACAACACCCTTAGGCATGGTGTTCTGTACTCTCTGTTCTAAATACAGAGTCAGCCCCCCCACCCCAGGCAGAGCTACAGAGTGCTTCATCCTTAGGGTCTGCCTCACCCTCTGCATAGGACCCCTGGGTCACTGCATCGGAGCTAGGAGTTCTAGGAGTGGACACTGGTTTAGGGATGGGGGGCAGTGCCAGTCCCTGGTCTTCTCAGCTTGCCCTTCCCAATGTGGAGCCTCTTCTATGATGCAGCCAGGCAATTGTGATCAGGGCCCGGATATTCTCAGTGGACTGCAACTGGTGTAGGATTGGGGAAGGGGGCCATATCCTCTAGGCCATTCCTGCTAGGAACAGAGCTTCTGCAACAGTAGATGGGGGTGGGGGTGGGGAGAGGAGAAATGCAGCTGGCAACATGCCCCCCACCCCACCCCCGGGGGGTGAAATCATAACTCCAGACTGTGCACTTCGGGGAGAAAGAGACCCTATCTTAGCTGCACGCACCAGGATACAGTTTCTTTTTTTTTTTTTTTTAAGATTTTATTTATTTATTTGAGAGAGAGAGAATGAGAGACAGACAGCATGAGAGGGAGGAGGGTCAGAGGGAGAAGCAGACTCCCTGCCAAGCAGGGAGCCCGATGCGGGACTCGATCCCAGGACTCCAGGAGCATGACCTGAGCCGAAGGCAGTTGCTTAACCAGCTGAGCCACCCAGGCGCCCCAGGATACAGTTTCTATAACATGGTCCTGGGAGTGGGGACCAGAAGAAAGTCATGCCTGAAATACCATGGGCAGTTGCTGTTTGTACGAAACATGATGGGTTATCTTCAATAATATTTCTCCTTTTGCTCTATCCCGTTAGGCCAATTTCTGGAGAATTTAAAACACATTGCTTTTATTTTTATAATTTTCACCAGTGAAATTGTTTTGCTGAGGAAAGTCTACCAGAAGTCCTACCCACCATATTTTAATATCCGTTTACACTAACAATATGTTCCCTACCATGAATACTAGAGATAGTCTTCCACAATGTTATGTTGCTGATGCCTTGGATTGCCTGGTGGGGAGGTGGGGCTTGAGATTCAATGAGAACGGAAGAGGCTGGAGGAGTACCCAGGAAAGAGCAGGCAGAGCTGTTGGTGGGGAACAAGTCCTGGAGGCACCCCATGTTTTACTCTCATCAGTGGCCTCTGATTGTAATTCAGGTTGATGATTATCACCCTGGTTTTACTACATTTATTCCAGCCTTCCGGGGATCCTGATAGAGCCATCTGATGTTTCCTCAGGCACCTGAACTAATATCAGCATCAAGTAGCATCTGTTCACTGTGAAGAGAGAAAATGCACTTTAATTGCAGCAGGAAGAATTTGGGCTAAATGTGAGGAGATAGTCCCTGATCAAAAGTGTCAGCCTGAGAGGTCTTTTTCAAGTGTAAATCAGATCATGCCACTCTCCTGCTTCAAGCTCTCCAATGGCTGCCCAGTGCAATTAGAATAAAGTCCCATCTCCTAACCAAGACCTACATTTCATTTCACTCTCTGTCATTCACCATGCTCCAGTCACTTGAGCTTTCTTTCTGTCCTTCAAATCCATCACGCCTGCTCCCGCCCCAGGACCTTTGCATTAGCTGGTGCCTGGGATGCCCTTGCTCAGATCTCCATATGGCTGACTATTATCAACAGTCTTGACTCTAAGTTCATCTCCTCAGGAAGGCTTTTCTGGGTCATAGTATCTAAGACTACTCCCAGTCTTCATTGTTCTCCTTGTTATTCATTATTCATTATTAACCTGCCTTCACTCCCCTCCTCTCCCCCACCCTCAGGGTGTAACTTCTAGGAGGCAGGGATTGTGATTTTTCTTATGTTGTCTACTCTCTTCTAAGTACCTAGAACAGTGCTTGTCACCCGGTGGGAATTTAATCAATCCAAAGAATGAAAGAAAAATAAAAACATGGCATGGAATGAATGTCCACAGTCATCTTTTTAGGTTTTAAAGAAAAGAATAAGATACTCTCTTGGTAATGTGTCTCAGCAGCAGGGGCATAGATGAGATTATATGTTGAGGTCTTGCAATTTGGGAATTCATTTTGCTAGTAGAAGAGTGCTTTATAGAAAGTGGCAGCCTACACTGTCGTCTGGAAGAATAAATCTTCCAAATAAGAACAAATCAAAATATATTCAGTTGTCCAGATCCTGATTTGACCCCTGCTTGAATAATTTCGTGTACACCTGTGCCCAATTTTGGTTCTAACACCCAGAGACAGGCACAGGAAGAATGACAGCACCACTGGGGAGCTCATATACTTGTGACTGCAGTAATAACTTTGAAGATGATGACTCGTAGAAGACACAGAAAACCCCCAAAATGCTGGCTTTGCCAATTTAAACAAATCCTGGCTCCTCTCTATTTCATCAATCAAATGAAATGTCCTCTCCTCCACCACGATGATTAAACTATGTATTTGGTTCCAAGATGTATTTTCTATGTCAATTATTGTGCCGAGAAATTCTTTCATCTTAGATTTAGAAACTAATCTTCTTATGAGACACACAGGAAAATGACCCCAGTCTTAACAGGTCTAGGACTTTGAAATCTGCATTACAAAAGGGTACGGAAACATGATATTTGATCGGGGGAGGTGAGGGAGAATTACATAGGCTCTGTCTAATAAATAATGAACCAGATACATTCCATACATGAAATATTGTGTACCTGATCTGTTTGCTCACTAAACTCTTAGCAAAGATTACATGGAAAGAATAGTGATCACACATTTCCTTTGAAGTGATGCCTAGGAGTACAGAAAAACTCCATGGTGCTCTGAATAGGGCATAGAAGCCAGATTTTCACATATGCCCTTCCTCCCACCACCAATCCCCAAATCCTGAGGTTAGAAACATGAGTTTGCAAGAGTCCACGTTGCTAATAATGTCAGAAGCTGATGCAGGAACATCTACATTTCAAAAGTTCTTTTATCGTGACAATTTTCAAACATACACAATAGTTGAAAGGTTGGTACAGTTGTTTATCCATATACCTGGCCATCTAGATTCAAAAATTGTTAATATTTTACTGGTCATTTGAATGTAATACTTCATATTTAAGTATTTCATATGCATCTCCTAAAAAAAAATTCTTCAGCATAATTACATTTAGGACCATTAACAGTATTCTATAATACTATCTAGTAGATAAATACAGTTTTCCCCAGCAGTCCCTAAAATATCTTTTCTGTTATTTTTCAAACCAGAGCCCATTCAAGATCGTGCATTGCATTTGGTGTTTGTAGTCTCTTTTAATCTTCAACAGCTTTATCCCCCCCCCCTTTTTTTTTTATGACATCACACTTTTTAAGAGAGGAGGCCAGCTATTTTGTAGAACTTCCCACCTTCTGGATTTTTCTTACCGTATTACTGTGGTATTACTGGACTTCTCCCTCTATCCTCAGTATTTCTTGTCAATTGTAAGTTAGGTCAAAGGCTTGGTTCAACTCAAGAGTTCTTCAAAAGTGATGCTGCATGTTCCAAACTGCATCACATTAGGAGGTGTGCAAGGCTAGAATGTTCCACTATCAGAGATGCTAATTTTTAAAGTCCTTTAACTCTATTGTTTCCATTAGAAAACAGCTTCTACTTTGGACAGTAGAGAGCTATTTTGTACCAAAATTAAGGTGATTTGCAGCTTGCAATACAGTTGCAGGCAATAGTTTGCAGGAAAAGTCTAAAACGGTGACTCATTATTCGTTATTCTATCACTGAGGTGGGGAATTACAACTAGATGCCAAAGGGATTTGAGAACTAGTTGAGGTCAGACTACCTCTCCCCAGGAGGATGAACAAATTCCCATGTGGCCCAGATCTAGGGAGTAAATTCAGGGAAGTAGACTTTGGGGTCTTGGTGACATCAGGGACCGGGCTTAGGATGTTGGTGGTAGAATTTAACCACCATCTCTCACTGCTTTTCCCCTAAATTTATTTTAGGCAAGGAATTAAATAGCCCAAGTGGAAATTCTGGCCCTACTGCTTGTGCTGCTGTTATTTCAAGTTCAAGGGCTTTACATTTATCTATTTGATTTAAAAAATTGGTCCCTGCTTTAAAAAGCCTCAGGGCAAAAGAACAGTAAAATTGACCAATAAAATACTTAAATCAATCGACAGCACCACGTTTAAAAACACAGTGTATCACAAAGCGACATAAATGCCATGCCCAGGATGAGATTCCCTTTGGCTACACAAATTTTTAATGGCAGGTTTTACACTGGATTTTAAACATGTATAAACCTGGGTTTAGTTGAACCAATAAAGGCAGATGGCATGATAGAAAAGCATGTCCTTCCCTTGATTTAGATGGGCCACGTTGGTCATCAGGGTTAACCTCCATCACTGAGCTAAGAGACTTCCATTCCATGCATCATTGCATGATCACAACAAAACTATGAAGTAGCTACGACTTTTATCCCCATTTTACAGGTCAGAAAACCAAGGCACACACTGAGGCACAAAGAAGTGAAGCAAACCTTCCAATGTAACACTGGCTGTTTTATGATAAAGTGGAGACTTGAATCCAGACATTTTGGTTCTAGAGCCTGTGCTTTTAATTTTTTATTTTCTACTCTAAACTGATCACATCCACTCGTTCACTGACTTATTTAATGAATTGTGTGTGTGTGTGTATTCTACTGAAATGTACCAGACATTTCATTTTACTGGACTCTGGAACACAGTAAAAATCCAAACACATGGGGCTCCTCAATTTAGGCTGACTCCCATCTGGGCTGCCCTGAAAGAGTAAGGGTCGTGGATTTGTAGGTGAAACCTGTTGAGGGGGTCACAGTCAGCAAGTTATATAATTGATGGAGGCATTTCAGGCTAGGAAATCTTTTCATTCTGACCATTAGATGGACTCTGGGATATTAACATTTACTGGCATGTTGGAGGTGTGTTAAAATCAATCACTGTGTCAACAGTATATCAGTATAAGAATGGGCTCAAAAGCTGATGCTGTAAAAAAAGGAGTGATGGAGGGAGACTCAAGAGGCAAGGGATTTAACTCGAAAGGTATCTCCCATATAGATTGTTCATATTTGTTGTGTTTTCTCTCAACAACACAAATTAAACATAGCAAGAAAAAACTCCACTTTAACCGAATCCATTTATGTGTCTATTTTGGATAGAAGGATTTTTATGAAGAGATGAAGTGGCTTATTTCAGAGGGGTGCTGTTTCAACAATAACAGTGGAAATAGGAAAGACGTCTTTTCATTTGTGCAGTCAGTTGAAAGCTTACCAAACTTATACAAGTGCAAAAACTATGAGGTGGAAACACACTTGAATTAAAAAAAAAAAGACCAATGAAACAATATCACTTTTCATTGTTTGGGGCTTTACAGCTTTCAAATCATCTTCAGATATTTTATCAAAAAGGCCTTATGTGTATCCCCTCATCCTCATTGGATTCTCTCATCCTCACTCTCCCCCAGCTGCATATTATGAAGCTGCCCCTTGTGAAGCAGAGGGATTTTATGTGGGACTGCAGGGTTTCACCACTTGTGGTCAACCTGCTATAAGCCTGGAGACTCTTGCTCTTCCAGCCCCTTCCAGACTTGCATGAAATACCATGCTAAAGGACATAGGAGTAGACTTTCTGAGTGTTTTCAAGGGTGGGGGTTTGGGGATGGTCAGATGAGATAGTCTGGAAGTGTGGGGCATTAAGTTCTGTAATGGGTAAATACTGGCCAATGTTCCATCCTTCCTTGATGAATTGCTTCAAGGTATTGTTTATCCATATAAGATGTTCTGGGTGCTCCTGTGGATGCTCTTGCCAAGTGATTGGTGGTGCCCCTTTGTGGCTTCACATGAAGCAGGGGTCAATGTGGCAATTCATCAGCTTTTCATTTTTTTTTTCTATTCTTTTTGTTTCTTTTCCTTTTGCCCTCACTTTCAATGCCTTGAAATTGTTCCTTCCAAATAAAGCACCAGTACTTAATCCCTGCCTCAGGCTCTGTATTTTAGGAGACTAGGTCTCAAATGCATATTTTATTTTGAGATTCTCTCCACTACTTTGAAGCAAAGAAGAATGTTATTGTTAGTCATACTTTAAAGATAAGAAAATTGAGGCTCAAAGATGTGAAGTGATTAAACTGAGATTTCATTCATTCATTTGTTCATGAATTCATTATTCATTTAGTAGACACTTCTCAAGTACCTTCTGTGCAGTGACTAAGACAAAGTTCCTGCCTTCATGGAACTTGAATTTGAGTCAGGAGGGGCAGATGGTATTCAAGTAGCATAAATTCCTGCTAAATGAATGAATTAATGAACAAATGAGATTCCTATTTTTCCTCATGATGACTAGATTAAAAAAATATATCAAATTTCAAATTCTTCCCCCTCCACAACCTTTTTTTTTTCCCAAAGATTTTATTTATTTATTTGACAGAGAGATAGAGAGAGAACACAAGTAGGCAGAGAGGCAGGCAGAGGGAGAGGGAGAAGCAGGCTCTCCACTGAGCAGGGAGCCTGACGTGGGGCTCGATTACAGGACCCTGGGATCATGACCTGAGCCGAAGGCAGCCGCTTAACCGACTGAGGCACCCAGGCGCCCCCACAACCTTTTTTTGTGGAGTGCCATTGTTTTATTGTTGTTCTATACAAAATATGCTTAACCTACCCATTGATTAACTAGATATTTGTGGAAGGTCAAATGATTAGTGGACTCCAGGCACTTTTAGGATCTCATATGTAGAGGGAACAACAGATAGAAAGACAATGAGGTATAAACATGCCTCGTGACTTCAAGAACAGAAAGAAGGCTGATGTGGCTAAGGAGTAGAGTGTGAGAGAGACAGACGTATGAGACAGGGATCAGAGAGATGGGCAAAAGTCAAATCATGCAGGGGCTTGAATATCATGGTAATGATTTTATTATAAGGACAACAGGGAGCCACAGAAGGGTTTTAAGTGGTATGATTAACATGATTGCTAAGTTGTGATTCTAAGCTTAGAATTCAGAACTTCTGAATCCTGGACTTATGTACTTCCATACAAAGCAGGTGTCAGAGTTGGGGCTAGAACCTAAGCAGTGAGGCTCCCACGCCTGTGATGGAGTGAACCCAGCTTCATAATGGTGGCTCATAGTATCAGGCCCTTAGATGATACAACATGGAATCACATCCACTTAAGCGGGCCTTTGTTGTTCCATCTCTAGACTGGTAATGATATAACCTCTCATCCAGTGAGGAGGTGGAGGGGCAGAGACCCATGGGCCTTCAGGCCCAGGGAGCATGTAGTCTGGGACTGCTGAGAATCACCAGTGGCTCACGTCAGTCTGAGTACTCCAACTGTCATTTTGGCAGTGTCTATCTATTCGTTTAATAAGTGAAAATTGTGATATTGCCTTGTCTAGTGCAAGAGGATGGTGTGGTTATGTGCAGTGACAAGGGAGAGGTCAGCAGGGGTTTTACCTTGTTTTCATCATCATTCAGG
The DNA here is from genome assembly GCF_054177405.1 of Leptonychotes weddellii. Lineage (NCBI taxonomy): Eukaryota > Metazoa > Chordata > Mammalia > Carnivora > Phocidae > Leptonychotes > Leptonychotes weddellii. Next base: position 25,948,325 of record NC_138371.1, read on the forward strand.
AAAGTGACAGGGCAAGAAGACTATATACAACCTGATTAGCAGAGTTTTGTTTGTTGTGTTTGCGTGAAAAGGATGATGGATTTTCCCACACGGGAGGCCTTTGCAAAGGGTTCTACGATCTCAATAAATGGGCAGTAAGTGCAAATATCGGGGTCACTGTTCTGAAGATGGTTCAGGACTTACCCACAGGCTCGAAGCTTTGATCCTCCTTGCCCTCCCAATTTCTTCTCTTAAAAGAGAACTCCAGTCTGGGGACATGGTTCCCCTTTGCCCTGGAATGTCTCTGTCCAGGGCATGTGGACCAGGCAGTCCTCAAGGTCTTCCATAGCTCGTGCACCTTGTGCCTTTGCACCCCAGGTGCATGAACCCCCAGCACAGACAGCCCCTCAGTCCCCAGCCTGTCCTTTCTTTGAGCCCTGCAGATCCCAATTCCATAGGTTGCCTTGAGGACAGCAGAGACTGTCCCTTTCTGGCTGACCACAAAGTGAGATTTTGATGTTATTAATGTGTATTCATATGCTCCCTTCCTTCTCCCAAAAAGAGTAGGGGAGGGAAATGTTAGGGAACAGAGATGGGGTGGGGTTGACCTGTGATTATGTGGACGGGGGAAGGGAGAGAGGAGATTTACACAGTGAAGCCCGACGAAGCCAGGGAAATGGAGAAGACTCAATGGGAAGCGGGTAACAACAGTGTTTGTGCATCACAGAATCCCACCTTCTCTGAGTCCACAGTTTCACCAGTCTGTCCCCACCCCCCACCCCCCACCCGGTGCCTCTTAGCAATTCCCCAGCTGTCAGCTCCCTACCTGCCTGCTCTGGCTGCTCGGCTCAGAGCTGCTCCCCTGGGCCTCTGGCTGGCTTGTCAGTGGGCTGCGTCAGCATCACACCACACTGTCTCCCGTTGGCCCGGTGATCAACGCCTGACGGCCGGCCCTCTCTCTCCTCTCAGCTGGGGCCAATGGGAGTCAGGGGAAGGTTTTGGTTACAAATGAAAATAAAATAAATAAGTCATACTCCTGCACTCAGGAGTCTGGGAGAAACATCTTCATGGCCTTGTAAATCTTTCCTTTTAAATTTGTCCTTCTCCTTCTAGATGCCCCTCCCAACCCATCTCCTGTACTTGGCTGTCCCTTACAGTGCAGGGAATACAAATTGAGAGGCTTGGACTTAGGCTCCATGTCGGGAACTACCCCCTTCCCAAAGGCATTTATGCTGTGTGTGTGTGTGCGTGTGTGTGTGCATGCGTGAGCAGAGGAGCCAGCTAGATAGAACAAGTGACAGCTTGTTCCTGTTCCTACTCTTTGACCTTTGTGACAAGTCACCTAGCCCCCCTCCTAGGTCCCCCCTCCACCCTGGCTAACTACTTCCAAAGCTCTTGGTTTCTTTATTTCTTCCCACTACAGGGGGTTCAGATGATTAACTGCAATGCCCTATTTTAAGACTCTTGGAAGTTTTTCTTAAATATGCATTAGGCATTTTATTAAAGCTCATTGACTTCACATCTTTTGCGTAAGAACTTGGCCTCTGTTTAAAGACATATGCTTAAGGCAGGGGGTGGTATTAATCTCATATACCTGAATGTGAAAAACAGTGCCCATAAGTTGGACCTCGGAGTGTCAGGGGAGAGAGCCAGAACTCCTGAAGACACCAGGGAAGACAAGATGGGCAAGGGGCTGAGGGGTGGAAGCTGGAGAAAGTCTTAGACCACTTTGTTGGTTTGCCTAGGGTTGCCCAGGGCCTTTTATGAAGAGGATTTGCCCTGTTCATCAGCAGGGATGTCCTCTGGGCAGATGCAGTGGTGGTCGGAAGAGAGCATGGGCACAGGGGCCATGGGATTAGAAGGGGAAGAAAGTGAGAGAGTGGCTGCTTGGCAAATCAGTACCCCACTGAGGGATCCCCTTAGTCTTAAAAAGTCTTTTTATTTTAGGATAGTGTGGACAATCCTTGGCCACTGCTATCCCACACTCTTTCCTACCTCACTTCAATGCATAATGCATGAAGACAATGGAGGTCAGTCATCCATTGACTGTGTCCAGAGGAGGTCACCTTGTCAGTATCTTTGGCTGTGAGGGGTTGAGGAAGGATGTGTACCTGATGTGTTGCCTTATGGGGTTGAGAAGGAGGAAGAGACTATGGAAGGGTTAGGGACAAGTTGTCTAACTTCTTCCATATGGGAAGAGTAGAGGCCCCACACAGCAATGGGGCTGCCCTTGGAGGGACATCAAGATGGAGCCATGGTGGTTCAAGAGGGCAGACAGCCAGGATGTCTGCTGCCATTTAAATATCATCCAGGAAGATTTCCCTGTGTTCAGATGCATATATATCTTTATCTCTCTGAGCTTTTTCTGTCTGCTTCCGCTTCATGGTTGCCATGTTAAGGTGGCAGTGAGGTTTTCATAGACTGTACTTTTGTTGAGGGGAGTAATTTCCAGATTGGGTTGGGGACCAGAGGAAATAACCATCATTACAGAGACTCTGGGTGCTTTGTAGAGGTGGATCTGCTACAAAGCTAGTGAAGTTTAAGCTTTAGGGTCTCTCATTTGCATGGGCTCTGCCTATGGCTGTGAGGTTGGCCAAGGAATGTTAACACTGGGAGCATCGTCTTCCCTTGGAAGGACAAATCTCAGGAAGAGGCTTAAGTAGGTCCCATATATTTAGCATGTGTTCAAGAAGGGAGGCACAGGTTTTGAGTCTACATTTATCCTTGACCCCATAGACTCCTTGTTCTGTGTAGAGGGACACAAAGGGAAGAGAGGCAGAATGTAATCCTGTAAAGTACAGATTCCCTCTTCACTGGGCTAATGGTGGTTCTGATAGTATCCCAATAAGATGCCTAAGATTGGAAGTTCATGTGTATAAAGGGAGTAAAAACATTTCAGATGTGCCCAGCCAGAAGCTAGTTTGTGGAAATTCTTCCAAATCCTGTATCTCATATGTATGAAAGAAGTTCGATAAAGTTTTCCCCAAATTTGACAACTACCTTAATAGTTTATATAACAATACCAAGAATGAGGTTTGGAACTGAAAAAACTTTCCTACACTATCAATAATAACAGGCAAATTTTGATCTGTCAAGTTAGAGGGAAAACTGAATTATCCTTCTGCTTTCTCTATAAGAAAGATATGACAAAATCATTGTCATGTGAAGAAGTCATCAAAGAACAAGCAGCCCAAAATGTAGAGGAAAAAGTATTATAGAGGCATGTCAGAAAGTTAATTAATAAAAATATTACTGGGGCACCTGGATGGTGCAGTCGGTTGAGCATCCAACTCTTGGTTTTGGCTCAGGTCATGATCTCAGGGTCATTAAATCGAGCCCTGCATCGGGCTCTGTGCTCAGCAAGGAGTATGCTTGAGACTTTCTCTCCCTTTCCCTTTGCCCCTCCCCACCTCAAATAATAAATAAATAAATCTTCTTAAAAAATACCACTTTGGGGGGTACTTGTTATATATGTTGTATTTATCCTGTCTTTAAAATGAGTTGTTTTATTTCCTCATTCTATATTTATAATCTTTTCTATTTGTACTTAATTTTTTATTTGTACTACAGCATTTTTTTTCCTCAAAGCGTCTTCCAAGTTTTATATTCTTCAGACCTCACAAAAACTGTACCAGCCCCTGAAACTCTAATTTTTTCAGAGTAACGGTATTCAGTGTCCTTTAGGGCAGTAGAGGGGAAAGAAATTACTGTAGTCACTTCATGCGGCTGACATCCTCAGTGGATTGGGCCATGTAGGCTGAGCCCAAGTTTAAAATGTTTATGAGACTTGGGATGTTTACCAAACTTGCAAAGTCATATGATCTTGAATAAGCCACTGAACATCTTGGGTTTTGGATTCTTCATCCATAAACTGAGAGGGTCAAACAAAATCCTTTCTAGTTTGCTTCCCAGCACTGATGTCCTGTGCTTTTCCCACTGAAAACTGAACTCAGCACTAACAACCAGAGGTGGAGGGACAGTCCAATAAAGCTGAGGACTTTTGCTAGCAATATCTAGATCCCCAGATAATGTCTCCCCTAAACAGCATCCAATCCAACAACTTCTTCCAATAGCCCCACCTCAATAAAGGAGTGACATGCAATTTACACAACATACATGCTTTTGCAAAGTCATATTTTTCTGAATTGGCGTACATAATGGATATACTAAAGAGGTTTAAGAAAGAGAATCTATCATGAAATTCTCATCGGTAAATGTAAGAAAATGTGACTTTATAAAAGGATTCTTCAAGTGGATTCCATCTATGCAAAGATATTCACACCTCATATATAATTTCTTAAAATTCATATATTCAGATTTATGTTATGTGAAACCACATTAGCAACAGGCAAAAGTGACAAGTAGGAGAGCCAGCTTTGATCTGAGAATGGGGACAATGGGATAAGATGGAGAGATTTGAGGTCTGGAAGTTTAATTTATGGGTTGAATAAGACCCTACTGTCCCCAGATGTCTGGGTGATACCAAGCTGAATGACAGCTCTTAGAATGTGTCTCAGGTGCCATGCTTACTCCTACTTTGGTTACAACATCTTCTGGCACGGGAAATAGAGCCAAGACAATTCCACGCATTACTATAAATGGACCTGTATCTACATATTGTGTATAATATGTTCAGAACCTATAGCATTCATATATGTGCCTAACTAGAAGATCCATCCAATAATGCAGCCAAAAGGCCTCTGCCCAAAGGAGTTATGATTTCCCAGCTCTAACAAACAAATACACTTCTCCGACTCCTTGTAATTGTTCAACATAACATTTTTTCCTCTTCTGTCACTATCATTGGGAAATGATATGTACTAACCCCCCACCCCCCACCCCACCCCCCCAGCCCACCTTAAAATACACACTGTTGGGTGCGTACATTATTCTGAGGCAGTAATGGCTCTGAGTATACATTTATTCATTCTGCTGTGTCACTGTCTCCCTAGATCAATATCTGGCGTGGGAAGTGCTAACTTGGAGCTGAGGCTCCTTCCTCCTTCCTCTTGCAGAGGAGCTGGGTCTCCCTGGACTGGGGCAAACACCTGTGCATTTGCCATTTCTCTTTTCCTCCTATTTCCATCTTTCTTCATCAGCTGAAGCTGACCTTATTTTTGAGGATGGATTTAAGAACGAAGGACTTAGATCTTATTTTTTTTTCTTTCCTCCCTGTGCAAAATTTCATTTTAAAATGAGGAAGTAATCGTGTCCTCAGTGGATTGGGCCATGTAGGCTGAGTCCAAGTTTAAAAATGTTTATGAGACTTGGGATGTTTACCAAACTTGCAAAGTCATATGATCTTGAATAAGCCACTGAACATCTTGGGTTTTGGATTCTTCACCCATAAACTGAGAGGGTCAGACAAAATGCTTTCTAGTTTGCTCCCGAGCACTGATGTCCTGTGCTTTTCCCACTGAAAACTGAACTCAGCGTTGACAACCAGAGGTAGAAGGATACTCCAGTATAAGCTGAGGACTTTTTTGCCCAGGCACTGTTCTGTAGAGTTTAAGCACATGAATCTGGGGAAAGACTGCATTCCAATATTTCCAGTCTGTGTGTCCTTGGGCAAGTCACTTAACCTTTTTACTTTTTATTTTATTTTTTAAAAAAGATTTTATTTATTCATTTGACAGAGAGAGAGAGAGAGAGTGAGCTCGATCCCAGGACCCTGGGATCATGACCTGAGTCGAAGGCAGATGCTTAACTGACTGAGCCACCCAGGTGCCCCTTGCTTAACCTTTTAAAACCATAATTTCACAATTTGAAAAACAGGGATTAAAAATGTATTTCCCTGAGGAGTTATGTGATTAGATGACATAATGCATGTCAAGGTCTTAGCATGGCTCTGATAGATACCCAGTTAATTCGCAATGAGTGTTAGTCAGGATCTCTGTTCTTCGTGTCTCCTCATGTTCTGTACAACCTTGGATGGGTTTTCTTTTTCTTTTTTCCTCCCTCCCTCCCTCTCTCCCTCCATCTCTCTCTCTCTCTCTTTCTTTCGACTGGGTTTCCGTAGGAGGGGCAATAGATTGGCTTAGATTTCTATTATTAGCCCTTTGGCATTGTATTGTGTGTTTTTAAATTTTCTTTTTGAGTCTCTCTTCTGGACCACCATCTCCCTCACCTCCTTACATCCCATACATAGTCACCTTGATTGTGAGTTCTCAATGGTCAATAGAGAGTGCATTTATGTCTTATCCCCAGCTCCTGACTTTGGGATATGTCTAATAAATGTCTTTTAAGTGATTTCCTTTCTATATTCTGATCAGATTCTTGTCTTGTTGTTTTTATTAGAGTCCTACATTCTGAAAATTTTCTTGTTTTGGCAATAGAGTCTATGTTTGTAAGATATTCCTGTAAGACTTTGTCCTAAAACATTTCCCAAAGTACATATGACTTGCAGGACACTAGCCGAGTGGGAGATACTGGGAGAAAAGATGTCTATGGTTGTCTGTATCCGCTCTGGTGTTTTGTGAGGAGTGAACACTTATAAAGGATTATCTGGTGGGTGGGTGGGGGAATGACCTCTGACCTCCTAAATGTTTGTAGGCAAGGCTCAAATTTGGCCACCAGGATTAGGTGCCAATTTCTGCCACACTTTTTTCCACTTCTTCTCTTCTTTCTGATGTCCAACAGTGTGATGCCCTCCCCCCACCTTTTCCATCAGTAGTCGCCCCTTAAAAAACATAATTTTTCATTGGCCACTCCACAAAGGTTTGTCATAATAAATTCAGTCATTTTAAGCTAATCCCTTTAATTAAGAAAAGTTGGGAAACACTGATCTAGGGTAGTGATTCTTTTTTCCCCCAAATATAAAGTTTTATTAAAAAAAATATTTTTTAAAGATTTTATTTATTTATTTGACAGAAAGAGACACAGCAAGAGAGGGAGCACAAGCAGGGGAGGTGGGAGAGGGAGAAGCAGGCTTCCCGCGGAGCAGGGAGCCCGATACGGGGCTCGATCCCAGGACCCTGGGACCATGACCTGAGCCGAAGGCAGACGCTTAACGACCGAGCCACCTAGGCACCCCTAAAAATATTTTTTGATTTACAAAATGTTATAAAGATAGTACAGAGAGTTTCCTATATACTCCTCATCCAGTTTCACCTTTTGTTGACATCTTACAGTACTACACTGCTCCAAATAAAGAACCAGCATTGGTAGCTTACATTGCTATTACTTAAATTGCATACTTTGTGTAGATGTGCTCAGTTCTCCCCCAATTGTGTCATTTCTGTTCCAGAATCCCACCCAGAATACCACATTACATTATTCATCATATCTCCTTATTCTCTCCTGTTTTTTTGACAGTTTCTCAGACTTTTCTTGTATTTAATGAAGTTGACAGTTTTGAGGAGTACTGGTCAAATATTTTATACACTGTTACTCAATTAAAAAATAATAACTTTATTGAGAGATAGTTTATATACTAAAGAGTTCACCCAGTAAAGTATACATTTTTTAGTATAGTCACAGATGTTTGCAACTATCACCATAGTCAATTTTAGAATATTTTCATCACCTCAAAAAGAAACCGTTTGGCTATCACCTTTCCATATTGCCACTCTCCCTTGTCCTAAGCAACCACTAATCTACTTTCTATCACTGTGGATTTGCCTCTTCTGGACATTTCATACAAATGGAATCATTCCAGGACTGGCTTCTTTCATTTAGCATAATGGTTTCAAGATTCACCCATGTTGTAGACTATATCAATACTTCACTTTTTCATGGCCATATAATATGCCATTGTTTGGCTATACCATATTTTATTTATTCATTCATTGGTTGATGGACATTGGGTTGTTTTCACCTTTTGGCTATTATGAATCATGGTACTATAAACGTTCATGTACAAATTTTTGTGTGGACATACGTTTCATTTCTCTTAGGTATATACCTAGGAGTGGAATTGCTGGGTCATATGGTTACTTTATATTTAATCATTTGACAAAGTGCCAGACTGTTTTCTAAAGTGATGCTTTAAATTCCTACTGCAGAGTATGAGGGTTCCAATTTATCCATATCCTCATTAACACTTGTTATAACCCACCTTTTTGATTGTAGCCATCCTAGTGGGTGTGAAATGGTGTCTTCTTGTGGTTTTGTTTTGTATTTCTCTGAGGACTAATGGTGTTGAGTATCTTTTATTGACCATTTGAACATCCTCTTTGGAGACATATCTATTCAAACTCTTTGCCTGTGATTTTAAAATTGGGTTATTTGTCTTTTTCTTAATGAGTTATAAGAGTTCTTTATATATTCAGGATACAGGTTCCTATCAAATATACGGTTTGTAAATATTTTCTTCCATTCTGTGGGTTGTCTTTTCACCATCTTGATAGTGTCCTTTGAAGCACAGCTATTCTAAATTTGAAGTCCCATTTACCTATTTGTTTCTTTTGTTGCTCATGCTTTTGTTGTCTATCTTAAAATTAATTACCAAATCCCAAGTCATGCAGATTTGCTCCTATGTTTTCTTCTAAAATTTTATTATTTTGGTTTTTACATTTAGGACTTTGATCCATTTTGTGTTCATTTTCATATATGGTATAAGGTAAGGATACTATTGCATCCTTCTGCATGTATCTATTCAGTTGTCCCATTTGTTGAAAACACTACTCTTTTCCCATTGAATGGTCTTGGCACCCTTTTCAAAAGTCAGTTGGCCAGAAACACAGGGGTTTATTTCTGGACTCTCACCTTTATTTTTTTATTTTTAAGTTTTTAATTAATTAATTTTTTGTAGGGAGGGAGAGAGAGAGAAAAGGGGGGAGGGGCCGAGGGAGAGGGAGATAGAGAATCCCAAGCAGTCTCCATGCCCAGCATGGAGCTCCAGGCGGGGCTCCATCTCACAACCCTGAGATCATGACCCAAGCTGAAATCAAGAGTTGGATACTTTAACCGACTGAGTTACCCAGGTGCCCCTGGACTCTCAATTTTATTCCACTGATCTCTGTGTCTATCTATATGCCAGTATGACACTGTTTTGATTACTGTTGCTTTGTAATAAGTTTTGAAATTAGAGAGTGTGAGTCCTCCAACCTTTTTATTTTTTGAGGTAGATTTGACTGTTCTGATCCCTTCCAATTCCCTGTGAATCTTAGGATCAGCTTGTCAATTTTTATGAGAAAGACAGATGGGAGTCTATTGGTATACAAATTACACTGAAAATGTAGATCAATTTGGGGGTATATTGCCATCTTAACAATATTAAGTCTCCCTATTCATGAATGTGGGATGATTTCCTACTTATTTAGATCTTCAATTTCTTACAATAATGCTGCATAGCTTTTAGGTTATAAGTTTTTCACTTTTGTTATATTTATTCTTAAATATTTCATTATTTTCTTTGAGAGAAGCTAATAAAGAGCAAGTATACTTGTATAGCCTTTGTTATATATATTTTTTTAAAGATTTTATTTATTTATTCATGAGAGAGAGAGAGAGGCAGAGGCAGAGGGAGAAGCAGGCTCCCCGCAGAGCAGGGAGCCCGATGCGGGACTCGATCCCAGGACCCTGGGATCATGACCTGAGCTGAAGGCAGACGCTTAACCGACTGAGCCACCCAGGCGTCCCTAGCCTTTGTTATATTAACCTTATTTTTTTATTTCTGATTTTTTGCGTTTGTTCCTGTGAATCAGAGTTACCATCTGAAACTTTCCTTAGCTCCAAATAGTTTTGCTCTCACCCACCTCCTCTGTGCTGTTATTGGCAAATATATTGCTTTTCTATATGTTGCAGGCTTGCCAATACACTACATGAATATTGTTTTATGCAATTGAGTTTAAAATCAGTTAAGAGAAGAAAGGACAAGAAATACACATGTATGGTATCTTTTATAATTACATAATTACTTTTACCAGTGCTCTTTATTTTCTAGTATGGATTTGAATGACTGTTTTGGGCCATTTGCTTTCAGCCTAAAAAATGTCCTTTAGTATTTTTTGTAAGGCAAGTCTGCTAGCAACAAAATCTTTGCTTTTGTTTGTCGGGTAGTGTCTTTATTTCACCCCCCCCCTTTTTTTAAAAAGACTTTATTTACTTATTTGAGAGAGAGAGTGTATGAGCATGAGCAGGAGGGGAGGAACAGAGGGAGAGGGAGAAGCGATGAGGGCTAGATCCCAGGACCCTGAGATCATGACCTCAGCCAAAGGCAGATGTTTAACTGACTGAGCCTCCCAGGCGCTCCTGGATATAGGATTCTTGTTTGAAAGATTTTTATTTGAATGCTCTAAATATGTTAGCCCATTGCCTTCTGGCCTCCAAGAACCCTTTTGAGAACTCAATTCTTCATCTTATTGGAGTTTCCTTATAAATGATGTGTCGATGTGTCATTTGTCTCTTGCTGATTTCAAGATTTGTCTTTAGCTTTCAGCATTTTTACTATTTGTGGATCTCTTTGTGTTTATCCTAGGAGTTCACTGTGCTTTCTGGATGTGTATAGATTACATATTTTTTCTGCTCCTTTTCTCTATTCCACTTCTGGGACTCCCATTATGCATATGGTGGTGGAGTTAATGGTGTTCCACATTTCTCTGATGCTCAGCTCATTTTTCTTTCTTCTTCTTTTTAGAAATTTTCTTCAGATTGCATAAACTCTATCAATCCATCTCTAAGTTTGCTCATTCTTCTGCCAGTTCAGATCTGCCATTGAGCCCCTCTAGTGAATTCATTTCAGTAACTTATTATGCTTATCAACTCCAGAATTTTCATTTGATTCTTTAAAAAAAATAATTTCTATTTTTTTAATTCATATTCTCTATTTGATGCAACATAGTCAGTATATCTTTTACCTATTTAACCAGGGTTTCCTTGTTTTTTGAGCATATTTAGAATGGCTACTTTGAAATCTTTTTATATCCAACATCTGGTTACTTTCAGTCAATTTCTGTGCCTGCTTTGTATAAAGCACTAAAGGTCATACTTTATTGTTTCTTTGCATATATCATAGTTTTTTTTTAGAAACCGGGCATTTTAGATAATGTAGTGTAGCAATTCTAAGTGCTAGTCTCTCCAGGCATTGTTATGTTTATTTGCTTGTTTACTTGTTTAGTGACTGGCCACATTGTTTTAGTGAAATCTATTTCCCCTCATCATCTGACCCCTCGCACAGTGTCAAGTCTCTGATGCTGCTCTTCAGGGGTGCAGTGCTCACTGTCATCCTGGGATGACTGTGGTTTTGGCTGGGCTCTCCTTGACTCTCTTTTCCTGACTACACTTGGCTATTAAATTCAATTAATTGCTGGCTGATTGCTCTGTTGTTTTCAACAATGCCCTGAGGCATAAATCGCTTCACAGACTAATCCAATCAAATTCAGGCTCCTTTGAAGGGAAAATTCTGAGGTCAGGTGTTTGCAATTTGTTCTTACCCCAGGAGGGTAAGATGTCTCTTTCACCCATTTCTCTACAGTAAACTAGCTGTCCTGCAGTTTACTCTGTATCTCCAATGACTCTATCCATCTTCTTCCACTGCCTTTTGCCATAACTTCCACTATTTTGAGAGCAGCCTTAGGCTTGAATTTCTTCATACCCTATTTCAAATGTCTGTTTCTTTGGGGAGGGATTTGGAGCTCTCTGTTCTATGGTCTACTACTTCCCCCAGGCAAAATCTGTGAGCCACAGATCTGGTGCTGGAGGCGGGGACAATGGTGTGCTCCTTTCTGAGGGATACCCCTGCTTTAGAAGCTGAATGGTTGGTGGCTGGGAAGAGTAGCAGCTCCAGGTCTCCTCAGCTTGCCTCTCTTGGCATGGAACTGAGCCCAGCAAACATAACTGGGGACACAGTATTCTCAGCAGCACTGTGACCAAGGTAGAGCCTCTGTGCTATGAGTTGGGGCTAGGTAGAAGAAGGGTACTCACAACTCTTGGCAACATTCACATGGTACTTAGCTTTATCAATGGTGGCTGGGGGAAGGTGAGAAATGCCACTGTCCTGCCTGTCCCAGGGAAACAGTCTCTGACTAGTAGCTGGAAGGAGGAGGAGTCCTGTGTTCTTGGTCTTAGCAGTCTGGAATGGAGTCTACCTCACTGAGCCAGGAGATGGGAGGAAGGGTGTGGGTCTTGGTTCAAATACTACTACTTCTTTTTTTTTTTTTTTTGATGTAGTGTTTCATGGTTCATTGTTTGTGCATGACAAATACTACTACTTCTTATAGCTCTTATGGGGTTTTAATAGATTTTTGGAGTGAATTTTTCTTCCTTTGCTATATACCAGTAGAAACATTTCCACAAACTTTAAAACATGTTTTAAAAAATAGTTTTAACCAGTTTTGCCTGAGAAGTGGGTCTGCAGAACTCTTCATACTGTCATGACTAAAGTGGAATTCCTTAACTCTAGGGAGTGATTATCAGTAGGAGAGCATATCGGAATGACCTGTTCAGCAACAGAGAAAGTAACTTGTGCATGAGCCATGAATATCAGTGTGACATTTCCCACGGTTGTGTTGGGATGGAAAGAAGGCTAAATATGACTGGGGTTCTTTCCTGCAAATCAGGAAGGTGCTTGCAGAGAGAAACAGATATGCTGCCTATGCCCTTTGATCCCAAGTAGATGAAGAATATAGTTTTTTAGTTAATTTAAAGTTATGTAAGGAATTAAGAGTGCAGCTTCTGTGGTCTGACGGCCTGGGTTTTTCTTTTTGGCTTTACTCTTTGCTGTTTGACTTTAGGTAAGATACTTAACCTTCTGTACTTCTGTAAAATGGGATAATTTAATAGTTTCCACTTTAATGAATGTCAGCCATCATGCAGGTCATACACATTGTAGGCTTTTGAGTTTTGTTAGATAAATGGAATCAGCTAATGATAAACATGGAATATCAGTTTTCAAAGAAATAATTAATAATGTATTCAATTATGATCAGTGTAGTTAAGTGTTTCTGGGGTGACTCAGAAAGCACTTAAGCATTTTACAGGAACCCAGCATCATGCCTTTGAGAGGAAGAGGTGAGGGAGATGGACTGAATCCAATCTGGCCCAGTGACATCCCCCAGAAGTTAATTTTGTAATGACATCTTAAAATCTACTTAGCTTACTTACCTTTTCTCTCTTTTCTAAAATAAAAATGCCAAATGTATGAAGAAAAAAAACCCTCTATTGTTTGGATGCTTTGTATATGGCATTTTGTTGTGTTACAAACACAACAACAAGTGTCAGAGCCTTTTCTGAGCAGTTGGATTAGAAGAGCCATAAGGTGTCCTCCCATGCGAGAGTGTGCGGTGCTTTGTATCAGCCTCACCAATACTTCTCCCTCCCAAGTCTTATCACTGTACTGCCAAGAAACAGCCCCACAGAGCCACTTTAGTGAAGTAAAGCTTACTCTTACTCCTTCTGTGATCATCATAAATTCATCATTTCCAGCTGCTCCTGAACTCATTTCTACCTTTCTTTTTTGTGCCTTACAAATTGTGTAGCCTGGGGGTGGCAAGGGGATAACTTCAGTAAGGAAGCTGTTGCCAAAAACATAAAATGAAAGAACCACTTTTCTTTGTTTCAAATACACCATCTCAAAGGATTTCTTTCTTTCTTTTAAATTACATCTCCTAATTAGGTCATGCCACTGGAGGTGACCTACATTTCAGAAGCCAACAAGCAACAACAGAGAAGCAGGGAAATGGGTGGGAGACAAAAAAGCAAGGCTTCAAAATGGCTTCAAGTGCAGCTTTTCTCAAGTGATTTGCTTGTGATGGGAGTTTCCATAAACTTGATCTTTAAATGAGAGATATGCTTGTTGGCTCAATGCAATATTCTGAAAGCTTATCTATCAGGGTACATGGTATTGAGGTAAAATCATTGGGCATGTGAGGATGCAAAGAAATAAGAAATGATACCTGCCCTCAAAAAGTTTGCAACCTAGTTGAGAAGTAAAGATTTTCCCAAGAAGAGTTAAGAAATATGAGCTAGTATATGATAATAAGAGTTGTATTATTTATCCATTACTGCTGAAAAAATTGCCCCATCACCTAGTGTGTAAAATAATAGATATTTATGATCTCATATAGTTTTTGTGGCTTTGGAATCTAGAAGTAGATTAGGTAGGTGGTTCTGGTTCAAGGACTCCTACAAGGTTACAGTCAAGATCTCAGCCAGGGCTACAGTCATCTGAAGGTTTGAGTAGGGTTGGAGGATATGGTTCCAAGTTGGCTCACTCTCATAAATGGGGAGTTGGTGATGATTGTTACCATGTGTACTTCTCCATAGGGTTTCCTGAATGTTCTAATGACATGGCACCTGGCTTCTCCAAGAGTGAATGGTCCAAGAGAGCAAGGCAGATGCTGCAGTCTTTTACAACCAGCCTGAGAAACCACATATCATTTCCATCATATGCTCTTGGTAACACAGATTAGCCCTCTCAATATGGGAGGGGGCTACACATACACAGGGGTATTAATACCATGAGGTGGGCAGCACTATGGGGAGGCTGGCTACTACAGGGGTCAAATGATTTGCTTAGAATTTAGGAGCTATAGAAGTTGAGAAGTAAAAGAGGGTGACCATGGATAGGAGAGGAGGAATTGTGTTTTAGGGCTGCCATAACAAATTACTACAAACTGGGTGATTTAAAACAACTGAAGTTTATTCTCTTATAGTTCTGGAGACTAGATGTCTGAAGTCAAGGTGTTGTAGTGTTCACTCTGAAAACTCTAGGGGAGAAACTTTGCTTGCTTCTTTCCTGTCTTCTGATGAATGCATCTCTGTGTCCATCTTTACATGGCATTCTTCTCCCTGTGTGTCTGTATGTCTTCACATGACCTTCTTATAAGAACACCAGGCATTGGATTTAGTGCCCACCCTATTAGTATCATTTCATCTTTACTAATTACATCTGCAAAGACCCTATTTCCAAGTAAGTTCACTCACAGGTACCAAGGGTTAGGACTACAACATATATTTTTGGAGAACACAATTCAACCCACAACAAGTGATCAGGAAAAGGAGTCATGAGGAAATAGGATGGGACTTTCACATGTGGTTAAAATTTGGATGGAAAAAAATAACATTCTAGGTGGGTGAGGTGTGATTGCAAAAGAAGATGAAAGAGAAGGGGAAGAGGAAGGTAAGAAACCATGAGTTTTAGTCAATAAAATCAAGCACAAGTAGGTCAGTCTGATTAGCGAGGAGTTTTTTTGTTATTGTTCTTTTTTTTTTTTGGTAGGCTTCCAATGCAGGGCTTGAATTCATGACCATGAGATTGAGACCTGAGCCAAGATCAAGTGTCGGATGCTTAACAGACTGAGCCACCAAAGCACCCCTAGAAAGGAGTTTTTATGTGAGGAAAGTGGTGGGACTTTAGTTTGAAAAATTAGGCTATGAATATATTGTGGAAGGTCTTAAAAGATATGCTAAGAAATTTTAACTTTATCCTGTGGGCAATGATGATTTAAGATTTTTCTTTTTTTTCCTCTCCCCTCCTTCCTTCCTTCCTTCCTTCCTTCCTTCCTTCCTCCCTCCCTCCCTTCCTTCCTTCCTTCCTTCCTTCCTTCCTCCCTCCCTCCCTCCCTCCCTTCCTTCCTTCTTTCCTTCCTTCCTCTCTTTCTTCTCTTTCAGAAGACTGTAACTGCACTTATTTATTTTTATTATATTTAATGAGGAATAACCTACATATATAAAAGTGCACAAATCTTAATAAATGTTTCTTAACACACATATGCACACATACACATCCATGTAAATACCTCCAAGATTAAACTATAGAACAATTCCGGCACTCCAGAAGGTGCCTTTGTGCTTCTGCCTAAGCCACTATTATGTCTACCACTGTAGTTTGTTCTTAAATTTCATATAAATGGAATCATACTGTATATACTTTTATGTCTAGTTCCTTTTGCTCATTATTGCCTGTGAGATTCATCCACATTGTTTTGTGTAGCAGTAGTTGGTTCCTTTTTTTAATGTATAGTAACCCATTGTATGAATACATCACATTTTATTTATACTTTCTACTATTGATGGACACCCTTAAGACTTTTTAAAGTATGGAATGGCTCAATGAAAAGAAAAACTGTTTGTGGCTCATGTTTTTGGACAAATGAATACACTGCAGGTGGGTTGAATTGATAGAGGAGGGTCTCTAAAACTTTAGGGTATACAAGTATCACATGGGGGAAGCTTATTAAAAATTCAGATCCCAGAAAGCCAACACCAGATATTTTAAGATACAAGTCTGGGGTCTGGCAATTCCGCATTTTTAATAAGCTCACTTGGTGATTTTCTTGGGAGTGATCTTTGGACCGCCCTTTGAGAAATACTGAGGAAGAGTTTGGAATTTAGGAGACAGGAATTGCAGAGTCAAATTACTTTTTTTAACTGAAATGTCTAATGATCACCTGAACTAGGATGTTGGCCCTGGAGATGGAAAGGAAGGGAGGGCTATGAGATGGAAAAGACAGAAGGAAGACTCAACAGGCATTGTTGACAGACTGCCAGTGAGGAGCACGGGAAACAGATGAGTCTAAAATGACTCTGAAGTGTCATGCCAGGATCACTGAAAAAAAGGTGACATCATTTACAGAAATAGGAAAGTCAAGCTAAAGAACTTATTTTATGGAGCTGATTGGTTCAGGGCAGCCCTGTTGTTTGAGAACATGATGTAGACCTGTGATGGCATTTGGATGGTCATTGAGGAAGCTGTGTGGAGGGTCACTCTTATTTTCTGATCAGACTGCTGCCATCTTGTTGAGCTTAATGTAGTCAGGGTCCTAAAACTACAATTTTTAGTGGTACTCCTCGAAGTCCTTCTGGTCTTCTCTCTGCTGCTAACCAAACGAATCCAGAAAGGAAGACAGGTATAATTTTGCTCCGAAGTTTCCAGGTAGACCCAAGACTTCTTTTGGTATTTGTTAGAGATTGTTCTGAGTATCCCTGTAGCTTAAAAACTCAAAGATTTAAAATTTTTGTCAAAATGTAAGTAAGGTATATCCGGTTGTTCTTTAACGATCTTGTTTTTATTTCCAGTTATTTCATGGAACCCCTGGCTGCATATATTCCTTCACATATAGGGTTGAGAGGCCCCCTCTCCTACCAATCTTTTCCTCTTCTTAAGGATATATGAAGCCAATTCCATTAGTCTTTCTGTGTGGGTCCAATTTCCCAAACCTTTAATCACTTTTTGTGCCTCTCATCTGGAAATATGTGATTACATGCTTGACTAAGAGAAGCATTTGTTTTCACAATACTGCATTGGCATTACTGGAAGTGCTGGAGGAGCATAATCCAGGGGTAGCTCACTTTCACCATAGATGTGTTCCCTAAAACGTGGATGTAAAATCACCCTTTTGGGGTGAAATTGAATGATACTTTCCCCTTTGCTTGAATTGCAGTCTCAGCAATGCTTTCAGTTTATTTCTCATTGACCTTCTTTGAGCTCTAACTTCCAACACTTTAACTGTGAAATATGTTCCTCTTTCTAAATTGTTAATGGTCACAACTATCCTTCTGCTCCTACAAAAACATTATAAAAATAAGTATTAAAATTGTTTTTTTATCATGATGCAGCAATTATTACTTCCTCAAAGCTTGGATTTATCTAACTGGGAATTTCTAAAGTCACTTTAAGTCAAGGCAAGGGAAAATACCAGAGGGTCAAAACTCTGGCAAGAGTCTGGGTAGCAGCTAGAGGTCACTAATTCAAAATGAAAGGATACTGAGAATGACCCAACTTTTCCTTACCTCAGGAGATTTGTATGCCCCACCCCACCTCTTATGGAAGGCAGGACTCAATCCTCCTGTTGGAGCTGGGTGGGCTTATACAAGGAGATGGGAAGGGGGTGCACAGCAAGCAAGGCTGGTTTCACGTTCACAGATCACTTAAATTTGTGAATGGTCAAAGCAATGTACAATCATCCTTTATCCTGCTCCTCTGAATATTTGAAGAATGATAAGGGCAATTTCAGTTGGCATAGTATTTGCAGCCCAGAGAGGTTAAATTAGCAGTGAAGATGACATTGCAAGTAAGTGATAGGGTTAGAAGAAGAACCAAAGATTACAGATCTAGTATGTTCTTGCCAGAAACCAGAGGGTCACAGTCATGGTAATGTCAGGTTTGATAAAGATGTTTCTCATCAGCACAGCACAGATACACACCAGAGTCTTGTCTTTCCTCACAACCATCAGCATTTCTTGCCTCCACTTGAAGAAAGCATTACATACCCATTTCTCAGGAGAATACAATAATGTATATAGGATATAAAGAGACAGCAGAGCCAGAATTGGGAATGATACTCAGTTTTCCTGCCTATTCCTGTCAGATGACAGTGTATTTATCTATTGCCTCTTCTGGTTGTCCATGTTTATATCAGTGTTCCCCCCTCCCATCCCAATTTCAGCATTGGGCTTGGTTTCCCCATTTGTGAACTTCCCTGTCTGGCTCACCAAGGAGATTCTGGGTTCCAGGCAGAGCAACGGTCTGGGTGAAGATGGCAGAGCTCCATGGTCCCCAAGTGGAATCAGACCAGGATGCATCAGCTTTGGTGCATGTCTTGAAGAAAGTTCAGGCCAAGTGAAAATGCTCCACTTCTTAATTCTGGCAGCAGAACGAGAATTTGCTTTTACAACATCCTTTCAAATCTGAGTCATGCTCAGAGGTAGTTGCAGAATGTGTTTTTTTCCCCAACCAGGTTGTTTTGCCAAAAGCCAGCATAGTCTCTTCTAGGGAGTGAGGCTGTGTACACTTTTGGCAAACAGTTCATCTAACTAGAACCATGGACATCTCCTCCGTGGGATCCCTGGCTCTGTGTGCCTGGGTTATGGCTAAGCTGAATAAGCACACACTAGAGGACATTTGGCTCAGAGAAACCATGGGCTTCCCCCTTCTTTGAGTGACAATCTTTTGTTCACCACACAGCATGAGAAGATGAGGGCTCTTCTCCGATTGTGAGTGCCCATTTCCTTGAGTCTCCAAAAAATACAGAGGGCTCTGCTTTCCTGCTCCCCTACTTAAACCCTATGCAGCACTTTGGGTCAGCTGTGTTTGGGAGAGAGCTATCTTAGCTGTAATTTTATTATTATTTTTTTAAGTAAGATTTTTATTGAAGTATAACTTACATACAGAAAAGTGCAGAAATTCTAAGTGTATAGCTGGATGAATTTTCACAAAGTGAGACCAGACTGTATAAACGGCCTATAGATGAAGAAAGAGAAGATATCAGGTTCTCCAGAAGACCCTTCATTCCTCCCCCCGCCCCGCCTCTTTCCCCCAAGGGTTACCGCTATCCTGACCTCCAACACCATAGATGTTTCTTTTAAAACCTTACAGAAATGAAATAATATACTGTTCCTCACAAGTGTGGCTTCTTTTGCCAAAATTATGGGTGTGATATTCATTCATGTTGTGAGGTTAGTAATAGTTCACATACTGTAATTTCTGCTTAGTATTCCATTGTCTGAATACAGCACAATTTATTTACCTAGTTCACTGTTCATGGGCATTTGGGTGGTTTTAGCTTAGAATTTTAGCTCTCTTTTAGTGTGTCTCTGTCTGTGTACACAGGGTGTACACAGCTGTCCCGTAAATGTGTGTGCACGATGTGTGACCTCATTCTTTGTAGAAATATAGCAGCCAGAGAGCATTGGTTGCAGGGCTTATACCCAACAGCAAATATTCTGCTTTCAGATATACCCACTGTCTATGCTTGAGCTCATCAAATTAGTTATGCTAAGTTTGGGTTTGGAGAAAATGGTTTCTGCGGATATAAGACATATAAATATGCTTATTACAAAAAATCTGCTCCTTATATGTGGATATTTTGATGCTTTGTGATTTTCAGCTGTGCATTAAGTATGTGTACTTAGAAAAAGGTTGAATTGCATATAAAACCAATCCAAGTTACTCATACAGAATTTGAGCACAGCATACTTTCAGATGGGTGATATAGGAAACATTTTGACCTAAACTATGCTTTTTACCCATCTTAGTTGGGGGTCATCTTGCTAAAGTATATTCTCTTTATTACGTATTGCTTATTTTATAAGATTAAGCATTTGCTTGCAAAAGTGAAGGGAAGCATTTTTTGGAAAGAGCAGAACTAGATATAATATATGTGACTTGTATGTTTATCTAACATGAGATTTTACCTTTCATATTGTCAGCCATTAGGAATGAAAAAAATATTTCATCTTTCTTCTCAGTATATGTAAAAATAAAAATATTAAAGTTTTAAACTAGATTAATAACCACTCTTTTCTGACCCTGCTTAACTCCTAAAAAGTCCTCAATTACGTTAGCCAGTATCACATAAGTAGCTGTGATAAATTATCCTATACGCCATCTGGAAGACGAACATAATTCTTCCCAGGACAAAATGAGGCAAGCAGTGAAATTACCAAGAATACGTTTCCCCCTAAAATTATAAGCACTTTAATGGATTCAAAATATGTGAACAAACATTTGGAGAATAGTCGTGTGTATTTGTTTTGAGTAAAAGCGTGTTTACAAGAGTCACCAATGAACTACTAATGTAGTAATTAATTTACTATGCAGCTCTAGTTGGGAAAATGGCTTGAAATTGTAAAAATGTCTTATAAAGAATGATTTAATTTAACGATTTAACATCGAGTACTATCCCCTTTAAACTCAAATTTATGGAAAACCCTTCTGTGTTGTCACCACGTGCCTCGCATGGTAATTTTAGTGAGGGAAGGAGCAACTTGAGGGGAGAGCCAGACCCCTAAACTTGGGAGGGAAACCACTCTGCTTTGTCACTGCTGTCCCCATTTGCCTTCTCAAAGGTTGTCCTCGCCCATCCATCCCCACCTCCTACAAGAAACTGAAAAGGTGGCTGGAGGAATGCAGGCATATGTGTAGGTAACTTCCTTCCACCTGGGCCCCCGTGGAATCAAAGGAAAGGGCCATTTATGAGTGCGTGTTTTCATATGGGTCAATGACCAGCTCTTATGCAGAAAATCTAGTGGAAAAATCCCGATCTACTTCCATTTTCTTGGGTTAGTCAAGTAATTGGCCATGGGCAGCCTGAGTTCCCTCCACCACTGACCATGACCTTGGACAAGTCACTTAGTGGGTTTGAGTCTGGAAATGGGGATAACCACTCCTCCCTTCATTGCCTTGTGAAGCTCAAACAAAATAATGTCACTGGAAAGCTCTTTATAAGAATAAATCATTATAATTTTTACTATACTTGAGTGAAAACTAGATTTTTTTTCCCAGCCTGAATTGTGCCAACTCTTCTGGCTCGCTCGCCTCAGGTCCTTCATTCAGTTTGTGGAGTGTCGACTTAGCCTATTTGTATTCTGATATTTTGCCTGTTTTTGGAATGGTAAAGATTGTGTTTTCTATGGATTATACACGGTTCTTATCCAGGCACTGTGGAAAAGCTTCATGTATTTTTAAATAAACAATAAAAAAATTACTATTTTAATGAGCCAACACATGGCTTTATGTGCCTACTATGGATTCAGCTTTGTAAAGTTTCTTTCTCTTTTTTAGAAGCAATAACAAAATAAGAGAAAGGCTTCACAGTTTTGCTTCTATAAAATATAATAGGAATTTCACCTGGCCTTCAGCCAAAGGATGTAGTTAGGTGCAAATTAAGAGTGAAATAGCTAGTCTGTGTTTGATCCCATTCAGGTTCTCTCCTGTGGCTTCAGAAAAAAAGGTGTATGTGGGTGCAAGGAGAAAGACTTTGTAGGACTTGTCAATGTTTTCTCCCTAAGGTTCCCATGTGCTCCATGTGATTCCCGTATGATTCCAGCTGATTCTCCCTAGAGGACTTACCCAGCTCTGTTTAGACGCCTGGCTTGGGTTCTCAACAAGGTTGGAAGGATCTAGATGCAGCTGGAAGTTCATGTTTTCAGCTTGGGTAGGAACGATTGCTGCTGAGATGTGACTGTGGTTTGCTGTTCTCCCTCACGTCCGTCGAGAGGAGGGTGCCTTGCACCACTTACAAGGCTATGTGGGGCTTCTCCCAGGACAGGAGCACGGGCCAACTGCTAAACCAATCAGTTCGCTTGTTTTTAAAAACAGAGCCACGATATCATCCACCTTGAGGGTTGTTCTGACCGTTGAGTGAGATAACACTTATCAAGCGATTAGTGCACTTTCTGGCCAAGGTTAGCTTTTTACGTTGTTTTGCCTGCCTCCTGTTTTTGCCTGTAACTCCAAGTTCTGGCACCCTGCTCAAGCAGCACCAGCCTCTCTCCTGGAGCTGCAGAAGACTGGTCCCACTGGGGAGTCACGGGACAGGGATAAGGCACCCCCCACACCCCACCAAGTTTGCATGATTCCCATCTTTGTCTTATTTCTGCTCATCCAGACCCATCCTCCATCTCTATTAACAGATTCACTTTTGTGAGCAGATGGTAGTTTCCAAGAGGCATGTGCATAATCTCCTGTAGAAACCAGCAGCCCCATTCTTTGGGAGCATAGATGGATGGCTGGGAGCATAGTTTAAAAATAAACAGCAACAATTACAATCATTATAGCAATAAATATTGGTTGGCCTGGATTGGGTTCTTTCTTGTACATTTGACAAGGGGAAGCGGGTGAAAGAAAGAAAGCAAACCTTTGCTTGGGCCTTTCCTGTGTGGGGAACAGGGGGACCCTTTCCCAACTGAAAGGAGCAATGCTACTTGATCCTGGGTGAGACACAGTGTGAGAGTAACATGCCCCCAAATTCATAAATGTTGGAAGAAGTTGACAGCTGGTATTTTAAGGGAAGCTGATTTAGTGGCTAATTTTATTTATCTTGCTCCCTTTGCCAAGATCAGCTGCCTCTTTGCCCTATGCCATTAAGTCCCAGGGAGTCCATAGGCAACAATTTACAAATCTTCCCTTCCCATGGCTAGGGTTCTCTCTACCACCATGGATTTTTCGTAGACAAAATAGAGAATCTAGAAGCCATACACTAGAGCCATCTTTAATGTTTCATCAAAAGCTGTCCTACATGAGTATTTATTTATATTTAGCCCTGAGTGAAAGGCCCCAGGAGGCTGCAGCTGAGCAGATTTGGTTCAATATCTGCAAAGGAGTTTAAATAGGCTTACCAATGAAGAAACCTTCCTACATGAAGACAAAAGTGAAGCTTGTTTCTGGTTGACCTTGGGACAAAGACAGGCTGGAAACCTCTCAACAGTCAATAACACAGCCAAGCAGCATGTATGCATGTCTTTGGGAGTGTGGCCATGTGTATAAACTGGGCCGGAGGTGGAGGGAAGGAAGCAATGTCCTCATGCAGTCTCCATGGTTGTATTAGATTGAAAGGAGGAAGTGAGGTTTTGGTATAAGAGCAGATTTTAAAAATCAACACTTCAGGGACACCTGGGTGGTTCAGTCGATGAAGTGGCCAACTCTTGGTTTCAGCTCAGGTCATGATCTCAGGGTCATAAGACTGAGCCCCACATTGAGCTCCACACTCAGCATGGAGTCTGCTTGTCCCTCCCCCTCCCCCTGCTGGCGTGTGCACTCTCTCTCTCAAATAAATAAATAAATAAAATCTTTTTTTAAAAAATCACCTTTCAAAAATTTTTGACAATCTGGTTTACATGAAATAATAACAGATGAATATGAAAATGATATTGCTAGAGATTAACAGTTGTATAATGTATATCTTGCTATACAGCATTTATGAATAATGTGCCATTATCTATTATCTTTATCTATCCAGGAGTAGCAGTTTTGCAGATTATTTAGCATCCAAGACTGAAGGGATAAAATCAATACATATATGTTGCGATGATCAATGATAACAAATTCATTAAAAACAAACATGTAGCCAACTTTAGTTCAACACTTAGAGAGTGTCCTTATTCTCCAATGGTGCTGGTCTATTTCCCAAACTGGTGCTGCCACGCTTGCATTTTAGGATGATGCCTTCATAATCTATGTCAGTGTTGGGGAAAAAAAAAAAAGAAAAAGAAAGAAGAAAATAAAAAAAACCCTGGGGATCTAAGCAGGGAAAAAATGAAAAACCTTCTCCCCGAGTTTCAACCTAAAGGAACAGAGCTTTCTATTGTCCTTGGGGTTTTGCTGCCGCATCTCCCTGCGCTGTGGGCTGGACAGTGATTGGTTTCCTTTGATAAAAAGTTCTATGGAAAAAGAACAGCTGAGTCAGAGAAGGCCACCAGGCTGTGTGACCCAGCAGTGCAGGCTTGGGCAGCGCTGGAGAAGTACAAAGAAAAGCCAATGCCTCGGCTTCCTGCTGTCCAGAGGGAAAGCAGCTGGCCTGGAAAAGGTGGCTACCCGCTCCTCCCACATTTGGAACAATGGCTAGTTCTCTCCCTTGCAACACGCAGGGCAGGGTAGAAAGGGGTTTAGCTTAGCTTAGTGACAGTGCGGGAGTCAGGAGAGATCCCCCATCCCCAAATCCTGTCCTGTGCCTCTTTGTCCTTGAGTTCTTCTTCTCAAGGGGACACTACCCCCTAATTTCAGATGGTTGCTCTGTCTTCCTTCCCTCCACCTTTCCCTCCCATTCTTTCTCTGTAATGCTGTGCTTTTGGCAAATGTAACAAATACCAATCCATTTGCAGCCAGAATGCACAGAGTTTATGTGCATGTTGATTGTTTCTGAGGAATGGATTGAAACCTCAGCTTCTCGGTGCCCTTGAGCAAAAAGCTGAGCAAGGGGTGTGTTTCCACATTACATTTTGTCTCAAGAGCTAATTCCTAAGTTGCAGGATATTGTCATAATACGGGATTCTGGGGCTGCAGCTTAATTCACTCTCCTTCATAAGCATCACACACACTGTTCTGACCATGTCTCAGCTTTTTGTTTAGACGGATAGCTGATTTCACAGGGGTTAGAAGCTTGTGTTTGAGAAATGTGTTTTGCATCGATTAAAATTTCTTAAAGGACATGCTGCAAATTGAATGACAGGCTATTTTTAAATTATTTACAAGCTCGACATTTTACTCAAAGCAAATTGTCAACTAAATCTAGTTATCATTTTATCTGCTGGACCCATTCCCCCTGAGCATACCAACCATGAAAAAGATTATCCCCTCAATTTATTGCTTTAGCAATTCAGTGACATCTTCTTGGCACCCCCCTCCTAGTACTAAATGGTGATAGAGAGGCATTGATGAGTTTTGGGGCATTTGTTTCCAGAATTTCCCCAAACACAAATTTTTCAATTGCATTATTGAAGAAGGTCATAATATGAGGGCTTTTCCTGGATTTAAATTTTAGCATAGTTCACTCTATTATGGAAAAATTAGAGATTACTTTTCCATTTACCTTTTCCTTACCTTACCTTTACTCTTGTTAAGAGTAAAAGTTGACACTCTTTCCTTTGTGCTCTTTTATTGGGTTCATACTACTATTATTGTATCATGAATACAGTTCCACGCTCTTCTTCATCTCACTACTTTTGCACTTCCGTTCCTTCTGCTGAGGACATTCTTCCCACTGATTTTTGCTTGGCTCTCTCCTTATTATCATTCAGGTCTTAGTTCAAGTATCAACTCCAGGGATCTTCCCGGGCCTTCCTACCTAATGTCCCCAACACCTTTCCTGTGTCTACCACTACCACATAGCCTACTTTATGTCATTCATCACTATGAAAATACTGCCATTTATTAATTTATGATTATGCTTTATTTTTCTCATCAGAAGGTAAGTTCCATGAAAGCACGGATCTCATTTTCTCCTTTATTACTCTTTCCTAGTGCCTATAACAGTGCCTGGGATATAGTAGGCACTCAATAAATATTTGTCACACAAATGAAGGATGAGTGTATGATTGTAAGCAGGAGACCGAGCTACATTTCTGTCTGTACTTTTGGTTTTCTGCATGACTCTGGACCAATCACTTTCCCTTTGGACCAATTGATTTTCTGCCAGCCCATAAAACTCTAGATTTCAGGACCAAGATACCTTAAAGTTAATGTAGACATTCTGTTGATGAGGAAGCGGAAGCCCAGGAAGATTGAATCTCTCAGCTACTAAGTGGCAAATGTGGGGTTTTCTTAGAGCAGTCTTCTCAACCAGGTCAGTTTAGCCCTCAGAGGACATCTGGCAATGTCTGGGGACATTTTTGGATGTCATAACTCAGGGGGAAGGGAATGGTGTGTTACTAGTATTTCGTGGGTAGGGGCCAGGGATGCTGTTAACTGTCTTTGAAGACACATGACACTCTTTCCCAACAATGAGTTTTCCAGTCCCAATGTTCACAGTACTGACATTGAGAAACTCTGATATATGCAGCAGTAATGAGACTTCTCCTTTTTAAATGAGGATGGATGAAGGTCCATAGAGAGTTGGTTTTTTCAGGATTTCTTAATACAGGATTATCAGTTGGCATTTTTTTTTGCAGTTTTTTTGAAAATTTCAAAATAAAAATAGCTCTACTATCTTTTGATTATAGAAATAATACATGTTTACTGTAAAAGAATTCAGATAAAACACAAAGGTATTCAAAAGAAAGTCATCCATAATTCTAACACTTGGAGAGAAACATATGAACGTATTGGTGTGTATTTTTCAAGACTTTTCTATGCATACATACATACAGTTACATACATTTTTGACAGAAGTGGAATAAAATATTTAATATATAATATTTTGTAATTGCTTTATCCATTTAACAATATTTTGTGGGCATCTTATAAATATATAACTATGAAGCTACATTGTAATTCCTAAAGATTTCATAATATTTTGTTCTATGCCTGATCCAATCTCGTATTGATGAGTTTCTGATGTTTTAATATTATAAACAATCTTCCACTGAATATGCTTGTTCATTCATTCTTTGTCCATGCTCAATTATTTCCTTAGGATGAATTAGTAGAGAGGGATTGCTGGGGCAAAGGAAGTGGGATACATGTTGCCAAGTTGCTTGCCTGAAGGTTTGCCCAATCACTAATGGGAAGCAAATAATTAGAAATCTCGGTATGCTAGAATTCTCTGTGTCACCTCACTTTCAGGTGAGAGATGCAATTCACAAGGCAAAAAAATCATATTAGGCTTTTAATTTTTTCCTTTTACACCTTAGTATCAGAAAAATTTGTTCCTATCTCCTATACTCATTTACATTTGATTCCAGAAAAAAATTGTTTCAGAGAAAGGAAAGGAACATTCACTGAGTTCTGCTATGTGCCATGCACTGTATACTAGGAACTTGCATTCTTCCAACAACCCGAGTGCTTGCAGATGGGAGCACTGAGAATCAGACACTCTCCCTCAAGATCACAAACCTTATATCTAATAGAATCAGAATTTGAATGTAGTCCTTGCCTTTAAAAAATTTATGGTCTACTATAAGGCATAATGTTCCAGGGGCACTTTCTTTCATCAATGCCGTGTTTGAGAAGATTCATGTTCAAATTATGGTCCTAAGGATCCTAAGATTTTATACCTATAAAGAAACAATCAGCTATATTCAAGATATTGGATTTACCAAAGCAAGAAAGTAGACTAATATATATTTGAAAAATACTTTCAATAAATAATGTTGAAAATGAGAGATGTCTGATCTTTCTTTAGTAACCAAAAAATTAATCAATTAATTGAAGGTGGTACTTGATATATTTCTTATTTTAAAAGACCTCAGGATGCTTGCCTCCCATCCACATGCAAGACATACTGCTCAAGTCAGTAACTGTGACATAAATATAATTTCTTTTAGAAAACTGAGAAGCTGGGCACGTGGGTGGCTCAGTCGGTTAAGTGTCTGCCTTTGCCTCAGGTCATGATCCTGGGGTCCTGGAATTGAGTCCCATGTAGGGCTCTCTGCTCAGTGGGGAGCCTGCTTTTTCCTCTCCCTCTACCCCTCCCCCCTTTCCCTCAGCCCTTCCCCTCTGCTCGTGCGCGTCTGCGCTCTCTCTCTCTCTCAAATAAATAAATAAAATCTTAAAAAAAAAAAGAAAGAAAGCTGAGAAGCCAAGAAGAAAATCTTTGAGAGAATATTAGAGAGTTTTCTTGTCTAAACATTTTCTTATGTCCTTTAATTCCTCCTCATCAGAATTCTTAAGGCTTCTCTGTAAACCAGTGTACTCTGGTTAAGCTATGCTAGGGTGTTCACAAAAAGGACAATTGGTAAGGCTCAGGCAAAGAAAGTGCAGACAATTAGTTTCAGAATGAGATTTGCAAGATGGGAGAAAACCCATCTGAAGAAAAAAAAAATCTTTCCCCATGGCCTTTGTGGTTTGAAACTCTCTGTTTTATCCCATGAATGAACTTTTGGGTAATTTATTAGGAAACACTCAAAGATGTACAAGTGTGTATTCATTACCACATTTCTTTAGATAGTAAGGAGAAATAGTAAATGGTCATCACTAGGGGTTAGACATAAACTATGATATACAATACTATGGAATAATATGCAGGAATTGAAAGAATCTGTTCTGGATATGAGTCTTTTGTTAAATGTATGAATTGTAAATATCTTTTATGATTTTCCTTTTCACTCTCTTAATGGTTGGTGCCCTTTGACAAACAGAAATTTAAAGTACTATAATTTATAACTTGTTTTACTTTATATTTAGTGCTTTTTTGTATTTTGTTTATGAAATCATTTTCCTTCTCATGGTCATTAAGATATTATTCTTTGTTTTCTTAAAAACTTTTTATTGTTTTACTTTTTGCATTGCTATGGAGTGAGATAGGGATTGCAATGTATTTTTTCCCATATGAATATCCTTTTGGCCCAGCATGATTTATTGTAAAGGCATTTTCTTCCCACTGTTCCTCACTTTTAACATTATCACAAATCAAGTGATCATATAGGTGTGGAATTTATATCCTTTTCCATTGGTCTATTTGTCTATCCTAATGCCAATAATACATTGTCTTAATCTACTGGAGCTTTAAAATAGACAGAACACTTAACAGTCTTCATAAAAGAGGATATTCACATGTTCAATAAACTTATTAAAAAGTGCTCAACCTTATTGATAGTTAAGGAAAATATATATTAAAACCATGATGAGATACTGCTTACCTACCAGAATGGTTAGAATAAAAACAAAGACTGACAAAAAAAATACCAAGTGCTGAAGAGGATGTGGAGCAACTGGAACTCTCATATACTTCTGAATATACATTGGTGCAATCGTTTTAGGAAGGTGTTTGGCAGTATCTGCCAAGCTGAATGTATGTATATCTTATCACTTAGCAATTCCATTCCTAGACCTCTACTCAGAGGAAATGCTTACATGCATATACTAAAGGATATATACAAGAGCATGCAGAGTGATTCTATTAATAATAGAATACCCCAACCAAACACCCATCAGTAATACAATGGATAATTTGTGTTGTATTCAATCAATGAAAATAACAAACAATTGCTATGTACAAATCATGTATGAATCTTATAAGGATAATGTTAAAAGGAAGTAGATGCCAAAGAGCACATATTATAATTCTGTTGACATAAAGTAGGCAAACAGGCAAAACTAATACATGATATAGAAATTAGGTTAGTGATCAGGGGCTAGAAACAGGGAGAGAACATGAGGGGGGATTTTTTGGTGCTGGTAATGTTCTTTTTCTTGATTTTGGTGCTGGTTCCTGGGGGAATGTTCACCTTGTAAAAATTCTTTGAGTTTTACACTTAGGATTTGTGCTCTTCTCTTAATGTATATTATACTTCAATAAATATTTATTTAAAAAACAAAAAGATATGTATATGTTGTTGAGTACAAATAATAAAAGGCTTTATATAGTACCCACAAAATAATACCACATATTCTTCATGAATATATGCATAAATGCATATACATCTTTGGGGAGGATATTAGGTGTTCAGCATATGTTCGCTCTGTAGAATCAAAACCATTTTCCTTGACTATCACAATTCTTCTGGCATCAGTGTTGTAATCAAATTGGAGATGAGATCATTGAGTATATCCAAGTTTCCTAAGAGAGGGACTCTTAGCAACAGGGGTGATCAGGAAGCTACTATTTTTGCAGCACTAAATGGAGTTGAAATTATAAGCTGACCAAGAACTGAAGGATCCTTGAATACCAGTTGACCATGAATAATCTCAAACATTGTGTACGATACTTTAACACTAGCTATCAACTTTAACAACAAAAAAAGTAAAATCAAATATTCGAAAGGGCCTCTACAGAGAGAACCAACAAAATTCTAAAAAATGTTTTTTTTTTTTCTTACAGGTAACTAGAGAAAATACAATCATGCTAATTTTCAAGTACGTTGGGGGCTAGACAGACTAAACATGGGGCCAGCATATATATTTAAGAACTACCTAAATCCTAGCTCTTTCCTCTATTGATAAGATACAGAAAATGAAAATTTCCTATAAAAAAGGTGACAGGCAGGACAACCAATTGAGAAGGGCTCTTTTTCATCTTTCTCTAGCTTCAGAACGTAGAAGGAAAACTATGCAATGTAACTATTCAGATAGGCCTTGGCTAACAACAAAGCCAGGTATCTTACTGAAGTTTGCTGTGGAAGCCCAGGTAAGGTCAGTGTAGCATCTTCCCACATTAAATGGCCTCTTTTCTTAGTGGGAACTTTGGGGCCAATCTAGGAGATTTGACAGCAGAGGAGAATTGGGCTCCAAGAGCAGGAAGAGAAACCTTAAATACTGGGCATGAGGGACATCAAAGGGGATTTGAGCTCATCTGTAATTTCTTTTGTTTGATTTTTGGAGGAGAATATAGCCAGTGCTATCACAGGAGTGATTAATAAATAAATCCCTCTGTTAGTGTAAAGGTTTGGAGTTGGTTCTTTAGTCTTGGGTGGTGGAGGCCCTGTTCTAAATGTCCATACTGGGGAAAGGGCAATCTTGTGTTAGGAACCAGTGGAGTGCCTTAGAGCTTGTGAGTTCTCAGCCCAAGCCCTCTATTAGATTCACCCGAAGGACTTTTACAATGTTGACACTGAATCTCAGGGGTGAGGGCCAGACATCGGTATTTTTGAAATGCCCCAAGCATTCCGATGCCTGACCTATTTGGTCCATTGACTTTCATTTCTCTGTGACTCTGTGGTGTTTCAACTGAGATGCTCCACTTTATTCTGCTTTATGGTTTTGCAAAGGTCTTATTTGAAGACACGGTTCCACTTCTTAAGGCTCAAATATTAAGGTCCACTGATATAGTCTAATTGGCTTCCAGACATTCCTCTCCCTTCACTTGAATTTATTTGTCGGGTTGATCATTTGGTTGTAGTCTCATGAAGAGATCGAAAGATGTAACAGCTGTCCCGGGACTCTCTAGAAACAGAAACCGAGCTAGAGTTTCTGGAACAACATGCTCATCAGATCCAACACCTGTGAAGAGAAGGAACCAGAAGCAGGACCTGGCAGGGGAAGAAACTGAGCCATGATTCATGTACCGAAAGGCCTTGGCCAGCATGGCCAGGAGTGCTGCAGTGAATGCTGCCATTGAAGCCGTGCCCAGTGGGCACCTCTCTCAGCAAGGGCAAGAGTGTGACCTCAGGTGAGGAGGTTCTCTGCAGCTGAGACAGAACCTGAATAGCTGGAGGAGGATTATGGCCAGCACTCCTCCCTTCAGATCCTCCCTTGAAGGAGAAGCTGGGCAGAAGGGCTGTGGGTCTTTGGGATAGGTATGTGAATTCGGGGGTGGACTGATTCTCTCTGATTCAGGAAGA
This sequence comes from Leptonychotes weddellii, assembly GCF_054177405.1. Taxonomy (NCBI): domain Eukaryota; kingdom Metazoa; phylum Chordata; class Mammalia; order Carnivora; family Phocidae; genus Leptonychotes; species Leptonychotes weddellii. Next base: position 25,979,840 of record NC_138371.1, read on the forward strand.
GGAAGGCATTAATGGGGCAGAGCAAGTATCCCAAGCCATGCTCATGGCACTGGGACTTGGGAAAGGCTCCTGAAAGAGCAGAGAAAGGTGACCCGATTTAGAGAAGAAACAACGTACCTGTCCTCTTCTTGGGACATTTCAGATAGAAGACTTCCTTCTCACAGCTACCTCTTGAGGATGGAGTGGGAATTTTTGGCCTGGGGTAGGTAGATAACATTCCAGAGAGTATCCTTGGCATCTTGACCTTTGTCTGTTACCTCTGTCTCTAGAAATGGGCTGACTACCTTTAGTAGAAAAGAACTTCAATTGTTGCAAATCAGATTCAAAGTGGGTTTATTGATCACCTCTCATACACCATCTTCTAAACTAGGTAGTTTTGTGTAGAGTCCTACAGCCTGTGTTCTCGTCTTCAACAGGTTGTCATGAAAATTACCCTTTGAGTGACTTTCTTTTCATTATTCAGCTTACCCACTTGTTTATTTAAAAACTCCATGTAGAGGACATCCTTTTCTGAACTGAAAATGGTGGAATCCCTAGAATCTTGTTACTAACGAGGCAAATCATGTTCTCATTGTGTTTAAAAGATACACGGTTATCAACACTTTCATTATACTTGTAAAATAAATCTTTATGAGCAGGAATGCCTTTAGCTATGTTCTTAATTTTAAGAGATACCACACAGCCCCTTTATAGTGGTTAAGTAGATTAGATCTAAAGTGGTGAACTAATACTGAGGTAATTATCACAAGATTGGTGGTTCCTATCAAGCTCCTATGACAAACTTAGAATGAGTAAACACACATTGTTTTTGACTACAAACCACAAAGTTCAACAACACATTTCTACAACAAACTTTAATATGTGTGGTTTCCCATAATGAACATTTATCGTTTTAAGGCCATAGGATAATAGTTCTGAGAACTATCGAAACATACCTTGGAATACCATATGAAATCTCCTTGCACAAAGTGAGAAACAGGCCTAGAAACCCCACTTTAAGATAAAGTACAGACACTGCATTGATGCAGCTTAAGTTACGGTAACTGGTATGTAACTATTCCATAATAATTTTCTCAACCATTTATCAAGATGTAATTTCTAACTGAAAGATTTGTCTATGCAAACACCTGTGTTGATTATCTCCCAAAAGTTCAAGGTTTCTCATTAATCTGCTCACTGAAGCTTGTAATTTCTGGCTTCAGTTATAATTTCCATCCAGAAGTATGTTAAAGAAGAGAATATGAAGAATATGATGCCTATTAATTTCTATTGCCACACTAACTAGACTTTGGGTTTTGAATAAGTTATCTGTTATGCATATTTTCATTTTGGCACAAACGTGAGAATATGCATCAGGTCCTATGGCAGTAGCCTTCAGGAGGGGTGGATGCTAAAAAAGGCGTGTGGGTGGATGGGCACCCCCAAAACTGATGGACCTCCTAAAACTGACAGGCACCCCAAAGCTGACCACCACCAGGTATTTCTGATCAACTGGTGTAAAGGGAGGGTCAGGAACAGAGTTAGACAGATGGTGGCATAAAATGACAGGGGGACTTTCTTAGAGCTATTTCAGATGTCACTGGGCCACCCTACTCCTGTGGCCCCCCCCGTTATAGACAGTGTGCAGTATGAAAGGCCTGGGTGTTAGGGATTCTATTTCCTGTGCACATGTGGGAGCTAGAGCACGGAGGCATGTGGACATACATCATGGGCCACAATATGACTATTTTGGACCCTGCACCTGCTGTCAGTGTGTGGAGATGCTGCCTAGATGTGGTTTCAGAGTTCTGACTTGCACATCCGGGTTCCACGCATTCAAAATCACAGGAGCAGTGCCAAGTACTCCAGTCGACAGTGAGTCTGGCCCCTTCAGCCTCAGGGGGGAAAGGCCTCTGCAGAGACATGGGTGAGAGTAGTGTCTGGTGGAAAAGTCCATCATCGTCGTAGCTGTTGGCAAGGTTTTCTGGATGACTGAGGTGAAGGCCAGGGTGGTAGGTTCTAGGGAGCTAGCGTTCTGAACAACCTGCGACTTTAGTCAACTGGAGACCTCAGAGGGAGACACATAAAGGGAAGGGGCTGGACAGGGGCTGAAACTGGTGCTTACCCACCATGTCACTGGTAAGCACCAGATTTCTGGAGGGTAAGGCCTTCCAGTCCTCTGCTTCCCATTCATATGCTTTTGTTAAAATAGTTTCCTTGTGAGGCTGGCCCTTTAACATCTTTTTCGACAGTACCGCTGAGTAAACAAAAGCCGGCATGAGAAGCCTCCTTTGGACCTTGAGGAATCTATTTAATTTGTGATGGTTTGCATTTTGTTTGTGGGAGGAATAAAAACACAACTAGTCCTAGAAAATAACTACTTCATCACATCTTATAATTTATTCCACCAGGAGGTTGGAAGCATGCCTCCAAACTTCCCTAGCACAATCTTCGAGGATTTGGTGGTTTATAATAGTAAAACTGAAGGCAGTGGAAAATTTCCACATGCAAGAATTATAGTATTGGGTCCTTTAAAACAGCGACACGTGCGCATGTAGTCCCCAGCATTTCTGAATGCCTGGAAATCCTGATCAGGAATCTGAAAAGCAGGAAGTCAGGATCTACTGCATCAAGTACGTTCCCAAGTATTTATGCAGCGTGTGTTTTAATACCAAAAGATGATTTGGTTAGACTTAGCGTTCTCAGCCTCATTCCCTGAGAGGATTTCTTCTTAACTGTTGCTTCAGTGAAGTCCTGCCCTGAATCATAGAGTAACATAAAGGAGGTTGATGGTTTGGATTCTTTTCAAGAGTTAGGTAGATTGTGTAGAATGTGATAATAACCCATTGCTGGTTTTTGTAAAATAGCTAACAGGAAAAAACCAGTCTTTCTTTTTTTTTTTTTTAATTTTTGTTCCTTCTTCTTTTTTCTCCCTTCTTCCTTTCTTTGTTGCCTAAACAATCCTAACTAGGACTAACAATTTGCAAGAGCTGCTATCTTTAGATATCTATTCTTGATCTCAGATGCCAACCGGGTAGATCTCATTTGGACCTAAAGTGTCTTGAAATCTGGAAACAGGTGTTGGATAGGAAGCTAGAAAGGTGCTAATTTTTAACATCTGGCCTTGCTGTTCTGATCATTTCAGTGCTACAATATGTGGCCCAATGCCTCCCCTTCATCGATATCCTGGCTTGGAATCACGCTCCCCACTAGGACCCATTTTCATTTGGGTAAAGCTTTTTCTTCCTTCAAAACCCATAGTTCCCATCCTTGTGGGAATCTAAGTGCAAGTGGGAAGGGGTAGAAATGGAGGGTTGATAGGATGGACCCTGGGTTGGGCTTGAAAAAAGGCTGAGGAATCAGTAGAGGGTATAGGGATGGAGTGACCATTGATCCAAATCACATTTATTGGGGGGAGGGGAGCAGGAACTGGTGGTTCTAGAAGGATCCCAATTCAAACTGGGCTAGCAATCAGTTAAGTGAGGTCCCTCAGCAGAAGATGCCATACAGCATTGCCAGTTACTGATACCAGGGATACATCCAGACCATCAGCAAATCCTAGGCTCTACTCAAAGATATTTAAAAACCTAAATATTTCACCCCCCCTGCCACTAACACCTGGTTGGAGCTACCACTCTCTCTCACTTCGATTATCAAAATACCTAACTGGTTTCCCTGCTTTTGCCTTTGCCACCCCGACTTCTCAGTCTGATTCTAGCAGCCAGATTAATCCTGCTAAAACCTACGTCAGGTCATATCACCCCTCAGTGGCTCAAAGTAAAAACCAAAATCCTTATTGGGGCTGACAGGACCCTATACCACTCCCTTCCTCTCATCTCTCTGACATCATATCCTGCTTTTCTCTCCCTCCAACCCTCTGTCCTGATGCAATCGTCTGTCTACTGTTGTCCTTTCCATTCCAGGCATGCTCCCACCTCAGAACTTTGCTCTTCTCTCTGGTTGGGGAGTCTTCCCCTCCTTCCCCCCCCCCACCCGAGAGTGACATGGGCCATCCCTCCAACTTCTTCAGATCTTTGCTTCTCAGGTCACCTTCCTGGTGAGTCTTCCCTGACCACACCTTTCAACATGGCAGCCCTGACTCTGGCTTGCTCTATCCCTCTTCCCTGCCTTACTTTTCTCCACAACACTTTTCATTGTCTGATGTACCATATATTTTATATTTTGGTTTATTTTCTGTTTCTTCCCAGCAGAATGTAAGCATGTTTGCTTTCTAATGTATCCCCAGAACTTAGGACGATGCATAGCATATAGCGAGCACTTAATAAATATTTGTTGAATGACTGACTGAATGAATGAGTGAATGAGTTTATTAAATAGGCTCCCACTAATGACAAGGGGACTAGGACCACTCAGACAATGTGGGCAAGATCGATGGGATTGACAGGGTCCCATGTCAGGGAGTCAAAATAGGCTTTTGGGAAAAGAAATTTAAATAAGATAGTCCATGTTTCTCAGGTGCTCATAGTGGAGGAGGCATGAATAGGGTATTGTCATTTGTCAGAGAATGGTCAATACCTATGGTGAAATAGGTTGAACACAGCCAGAGGCTGCATTTCAGGACTTAAGCCCTTCTGGAGCTTCTGTAACAATCACTATTTCATCCATCCATCCATCTCTCCATCCCTCCATCCCTCCATCCATCCCTCTGTCCATCCAATCTTATGACAGTTATTCATCCAATGTCTTTCCAAACCCACCTTTGTATTGCTCAGATTTTCTGAGCATCTCTCCTACAGAGCTGTACATTTTTGTGAGCAGGAACCCCATGTCATCAGATCTTAAATCCCCCCATTCCTAATGTGGTGCCTCGAATGAGTGAACCTTAGACAAGAGATTGTTCCTTGTTCTTTTTCTTTGTAACCCAAGCAAAAGAAAAATGAGAATGGATAAAATAATAAATTAAGATCTCAGAATTTTTTGTATATTTTTAAAATACAGAATTCATATCTTTCTAATTGGTGCTGAATACTCTCCTGGTGCTGCCCATCTGCCTTTGCTAATTCAATGTGTGTGCTCTAAGTGAGATGTCTGATCTCCCATGATCAAGTCCTTTTGTTTGGGACCTTGGTAAAACCAAGGCTGGTCCTGACACTGGAAAAGAGGCTTTGTTCCTAGTTATTTATTCCATTAACTATGAGGTTGTTTTTGTCCATCCTTCTTTCTTGTTCCATATTCTACTTGATATTAAGTAACTATAGCCTTTTTACATAATAAAGCTCTTAAAACCAGTGTGTCAATGCTCCTGTAAACAGATTTTCATTCCCCACTGTCTGTCTTAGTCTCCTCAGGCTGCCATAACAATGTGCCACAGACTGGGTGGGTTGAACAACAAAAATTTGTCTCGTAGTTCTGAGGGCTGGAAGTCTGGGATCAGGGTACCAGCAAGGTCAGGTTCCAGTGAAAGCTGTCTTCCCGGCTTGCAGACAGCCAGCCACCCTCTTGCTGGGTCCTCACATGGAGGTGCATGCATGTGGGGTGAAGGAGCTCTCTCTCTTCCTCTTCTTATAAGAGGTCCCATTGGATTAGGATCCCACCCTTATGACCACATTTAACCTCAATGACCTCCTAAAGGTCCTATTTCTAAATACAGTCACAGTGGGGGTTAAAGCCTTCAACATAGGAATCTGAGGAGGGAAACAATTCATTTCATAGCAGTGCCCTACTTCAAGATACACAGTATCAGGTATCGATGGAGTTAATTTTGTTGTAACTTTAATTTGATCATAACTCCAAGCTGTGTTTATTCCCAGTCTTTATATTTTCTTCCTCACTTAGCATGCACTTCAGTTCGCCACCTAAATCAACTTCAGGGAACGTGATTTATAGATTAGTTTTGCTTTGCCCCAATTGTCAAGTTTTAACTTTACTCTAAATCTGGTTTCTTTTATTGTTGTTAAAAAACAGGTCAGTATTGGGGCGCCTGGGTGGCTCAGTTGGTTAAGCGACTGCCTTCGGCTCAGGTCATGATCCCGGAGTCCTGGGATCGAGTCCCACATCGGGCTCCTGGCTTGGCGGGGAGCCTGCTTCTCCCTCTGACCCTATCCCCTCTCATTCTGTTTCTCTCTCTCTCTCTCTCTCAAATAAATAAATAAATAAAATCTTAAAAAAAAAAAAAAAAAGGTCAGTATGGAATCCTCTGTCCCCATTAAACATTTCGACTGTGCTGTCTCCTCTGGGCCTCATCCTCTCCGTCTTATCTGTAGGTGCTCAGACACACATACCTTCTCTCTCTGCACATGGCTGCTTTCTTCTAATCATTCAGGTTTCTGCTTAAGAGGTTCAGGGTCTCCTGGGTGGCTCAGTCGGTTGAGCATCCAACTCTTGATTTTGGCTCAGGTCATGATCTCGGGGTCATGAGATCCTCCATGCTCAGCGCTGAGTGTGCTTGAGATTCTCTCTCCCTCTGCTCCTCCCCCTGCTCTCGCTCTCTCAATCTCTAAAAAAGTAAATTAATAAATGAATAAAATCTTAAAAAAAAAAGAGGTTCAGAGTGGTCTGGACCAGCCAGCATGCCCCCAGAAGTCAGTAATATCACATTACCAGTTTCATTTCCTTTCTAACTTCTGTGATGACTGCTATTTTGCAGATGGGGAAACTGAGGCTGGAGATTGCAAGGGATTTGCCACGTTGTTCAGTTTCTGAGCAGCAAACAGAAGGCCCAAGAGGCCAAGGTGGGGCTTAAATGTGTCTGAAGGTGAACTTAACCTATTTCGAAATGTTTCTCACAGTGTTCCTGATCACTCCTTCAGGAACAGGAGGACGAGAGTCATTTGTCTTTTATTGCTTCAGAGTCTTTACAAAGTGTCCCTCTCTCCCTTCTTTTCTCTGTCCTTATTGCCTGGATAAAACCTGTCTGGCAGAGTGAGGGGATGAGCTCAGGAGGGGTGAGGGAGCATTTGACCAGGTGTGGGGTTGCTGGACTTAGCAAATAAAATGCGGAAGCACAGCTAGTTTTGAATTTTAGATAAACAATAAATATTTAAAGGTAAGTATGTCCCATGCAATGTTTGAGACATACATACGCGAAAACATTATTTATGTTTTATCTGGAGTTCAAATTTAACTGGACATCCTGCATTTTATCTGGCAGCCCTAGCCAGATGGCTACTCTACAGCTACACGTATCCTGAGAATAATGGTTCTGAGCCTCTTGTGAGTATGCTTAGAAAAGGAAACAAACAATAAAATCACTTTGAACTCATTTGTTATATTGACTTTAGTGACATTTTGATGTTCTTTGACACTAAAAACAACAACACAAATATTCCCAAACGAATATGTATTTTACTTTGGAAACCTTGACTTACATTTGTCCGTATCAGCTCCGTTACTTTGATTTTCTGTGAATTCCTAATTTTCTGTGAATTCATGATATTGAGCACCAAAGAACTGGCAAACCGTATGGGCTCATCATGTTGAACTCATGTCTGGGTGAATGTGGACAAGTTATTTAGCCTCTCTCTCTTTTTTAAAAAAGATTTATTTGAGAGAGAGAGAGAGAGTGCGTGTGCGAGCAAGTCGGGGAGGGGCACAGGGAGAGGGAGAGAGAGAATCTTAAGCAGACTCTGAGCCAAGCTTGGGGCCTGATGCAGGGCTTGATCTCATGACCTGAGCCAAAACCAAGAGTCGGAGGCCCAACCAACTGCACCACCCAGGTGCCTCAGCCTCTCTTTTTGCCTCAGTTTCTCCATCTGCAAAATGGAGATAATAGTAGCCCCTATCTTATAGGTTGTGAGGAGTGAGGAAATGTATATGAAAGTGGCCAGTTCAGTACTTGCCCTGTAGTAGACACTCAAAAGTATTAGCTCTCCTTTTCTTGCCCACCACTCCATTCCCGAGAGTGGACAGCATCACTCCCCAGACCACTGCAAATACTGGGCTACAGAAACAACAGCTGTGTCTCAAAGAAATTTTGATTCTTACACTTTATTAATACACAGGTGCCAGCACAGCTATGCTCCCTGTTGTAACCCCTAATGGTAATTAATAGATCCATTGATTTGTTTTTCAAGCATTCATTTAACAGGCTTTTACTGAGGACCTAATGTGCCAGGCACAGTGTTCTGGGAGTTGGGAATGTCTGGTAAAGAGATCAAGGTTGCTGTTTTCCCATGAGAATAGCTCATATATTACAGTGGGGTAGGGGAGATAATGAACAG